>NW_027596633.1:0-199686 GCF_964194155.1 Cetorhinus maximus
GAAGGTGGTGGTGAGCCACTATCTTGAACTGCTGCAGTCCATGTGTTGCAGGTACAGTCACATCTCATCCAAAAGACAACATCTTAGGCAGTACTGCACTCCCTCAGTACTGACCTTCTGACAGTGCAGCACTCCCTCAGTATTGACCCTCTGACAGTGCAGCACTCCCTCAGTACAGACCCTCTGACAGTGCAGTACTCCCTCAGTACTGATCCTCTGACAGTGCAGTACTCCTTCAGTACTGACTCTCTGACAGTGCAGCACACCCTCAGTACTGACCCTCTGACAGTGCAGTAATCCCTCAGTACTGATCCTCTGACAGTGCAGCACTCCCTCAGTACAGACCCTCTGACAGTGCAGTACTCCCTCAGTACTGACCCTCTGACAGTGCAGCACTCCCTCAGCATTGATCATCTGACAGTGCAGCACACCCTCAGTACTGACCCTCTGACAGTGCAGCACTCCCTCAGTACTGACCCTCTGACAGTGCAGCACTCCCTCAGTACTGACCCTCTGACAGTGCAGCACTCCCTCAGTACTGACCCTCTGACAGTGCAGCACTCCCTCAGTACTGACCCTCTGACAGTGCAGCACTCCCTCAGTACTGACCCTCTGACAGTACACCACTCCCTCAGTACTGACCCTCTGACAGTGCAGCACTCCCTCAGTACTGATCCTCTGACAGTGCAGCACTCCCTCAGTACAGACCCTCTGACAGTGCAGCACTCCCTCAGTACTGACCCTCTGACAGTCGGGTGTCAGTATGGATTACCTGTTTCAATTTCGGAAATGGGACCTAAACCCAGAAACCTCTGACCAGGTTTGGAATTCTGCTCACTGGCGTTCCATTATGTACACGGTAATCGTTCTTAGACTCAGGACACTTCTCATCTCTAGCGACGCATGAGGCAGACAAAGCATGTGACGGCAGCTCTTTCTGTAGTTTGTTTCTCCATGAGCCGGGCTCCAGCCTGTCGCCAGAGGCTAGAACGTGCAGGTTGCCGCTCTGTATCAACCATGGCTCCCGCTCTTACCGCTGGAACTGGTGTGTGTTGGAAGGATTTACAGGCTGATACTCAGCCTGCTTGGCTGTGTTATTAACACACCTTCCGTGGCCATCAAGTCCTGGAGTGGGGCTCGGATCTGGAGCTTCTGCCTCTGCACCACTACCCACTGCACCATGAGACCTCCATCATGGTCAGAACTGGTCTGTCTGAGCTCGATGGAGGGTCAGAACTAGCCTATACAACTCACACGGTGTACGACTACAATAACTGTCAGTAATTATGAATGTGATATATCTAATGAATGTTTTCTCAGTTTCTGCACATACAGTAGTCGATGACAATCACTGGCTCATTGTGGGTCACTTAGATGTTCGGCAGCTTCAGAGGTTGCTCCAGTGAGTCAGATACACAGTGTGAGGTACACATTGCTCCATTTGTCTAACGAGGTTTCTCCCATTGATTTTAGAAATACAGACTGAAACAAATGAGTTGGTCGATTGTTGTTAACAGTTAAATTCTCCGCTGGGACCGAATGATGGAGCAAAGTTTCATTAAGCACCTGTGTGTTTCCAGAGGGTGTTGAGTGATACCTGTGTTCGTTCCCTGTTTTTACTTCTATATTATTCACCACTTGTCGATCTGATTGTGCTTTAGCACCAGACTCAGGTGGGTTTAATATGTTGTGCAGCTCTGTCCAAACAGCCAATCAAATCCGTCAGCCATCTCTAGACTGTTGGTTAAACTTCCAATTATCATTATTTATTTTGCCTTCATTTTAAAAAAAATCCCTCCATTGCCTTGTCCCTCCTTATCTTTGTCACCTCCTTCAGTCCCACACCCTCTGTGCTATCTGTGCTCCTCTAATTTTGGCTTCTTGAGCAACCCCTGATTTTAATCTCTCGCTATCTTATTGATTTGCTCTTTGGCCCTCCCTCCCTTCATTCTGGATGGTCCTGGGTCTGGAGCTGCTGTGTATTTCCAGCGTTCGGTTGTTAGTATATTACTTACCTCTGTCGTTTCAGCTGTAAGATGTCAATATCCCTTTCCTATTCACTCAAACCCCCAACTTACAATAACAACCTATTTCTCCAGAGCAACCTGAACATAGTAAAATGTCCCAAGGTGCTTCACAGGAATTTATAAAACAAAATATAACACTGGGCAAAATAGGGAGATATTAGGGCATATGACCAGCAGCATGGCAAAGAGGTAAATGTTAAAGGAGGAAAGTGAGGTGGAGGTGTTTAAGGAAGGAATTGCAGAGCTTGGGGCCTCAGCAGCTGAAGATGCGGCCGTCAATGACGGAGGAATTAAGATTGGGGATGTTCAAGAGAGCAGGAGAAGAGCAGGTCAGAGATCTTATGGTCCTTTCGGTGTGATTAAAGCACTGGGACTGTCAGTCCTCGGAACACTGCTTTAAGCAAAACCAGGGAAATTAAAGTTTATTTGACTGACTGGAGAACATTGCAGTTGGATAAATGTCTGCTCGCTTTCCAATTGTCTGTGGAAAGACTGGGCTTTTGTGAGGATGGACATGTCAGGTGAACAATGGCGGGAGTGTAGTGAAACCACTAAGCAGAATAGACAGTCCCAGTGTAAGTCTGGATTAGCTCAGCTTTTAAAGGCCTGATGTATGCGGCGTTGTTGAGTGGGTTCTGGCACTTGCTGCTGCTTCTGATCTCGGTGACTTCTACCTCATTTCCACCTCGTTTCCTGGGCATTTAATGTAATCCTGGGGACTGACTGCCCAGTCAGCCTGTCTATCAGCCTGTCTATCAGCCTGTCTATCTGACTGTCTATCTGACTGTCTATCAGCCTGTCTATCTGACTGTCTATCTGACTGTCTATCAGCCTGTCTATCTGACTGTCTATCTGACTGTCTATCAGCCTGTCTATCAGCCTGTCTATCAGCCTGTCTATCAGCCTGTCTATCTGACTGTCTATCTGACTGTCTATCAGCCTGTCTATCTGACTGTCTATCTGACTGTCTATCAGCCTGTCTATCTGACTGTCTATCTGACTGTCTATCAGCCTGTCTATCAGCCTGTCTATCTGACTGTCTATCAGCCTGTCTATCAGCCTGTCTATCAGCCTGTCTATCTGACTGTCTATCTGACTGTCTATCAGCCTGTCTATCTGACTGTCTATCTGACTGTCTATCAGCCTGTCTATCTGACTGTCTATCTGACTGTCTATCAGCCTGTCTATTTGACTGTCTATCTGACTGTCTATCTGACTGTCTATCAGCCTGTCTATCAGCCTATCTATCTGACTGTCTATCAGCCTGTCTATCAGCCTGTCTATCTGACTGTCTATCAGCCTGTCTATCTGACTGTCTATCTGAGTATACAAATTGGGCCATGGAAATGGGGAGGAGACAGCAAGATCTTTACTGAAGGACATTTATGGACAAGAACAGCTGCGAATTCACTCTCTTCCATTTTACACAATCGCACACAGTTAAGACTCAGGGTGGAATCATCCCAGGTTTGCACTAAGTGCAGTAGAGGGTGTGAAAAGAGTCACTCTACCTGCCGGCTGCAGGGGTGGGTTTGTACGTTCGCTTTCCACCTCATTAATTATACAGCGACAGGTAACATCCTGTCTCACTGACGGGTGCTGTTATCTCACCGTTTCCTCACTCCAGGTGTCATGTTTAAACTGTAGCTGTGCACACTGTTGTCAATTCTTGCAACAATGGACTGCTCCAGTGAAGACAGGGCCCCGAAAACCAAGAAGAGTTCAGTGACCTACCTCTGGAATGCCTTTTGGAGGCTCACGGTGATGTCCTCCACCCCCACTCTGGCCGCAGGAGGTCCAGAAATCTCACCGCTCTGGCTTGAGAGGCAGTGGCAGTGGTGCACAGAAGAGGTTGGCCATCCAGTGCAGACAGAGGATGAATGATCTCATCCATGCCACCAGGGTAAGGCAACCATCTCATCACTCTAAACTCACACACTCAAACCCATCACACATTCACTAGCATCTCACTCACTGTCAGCTCAAGGGACATCACCACTCACTCTCTCACACACAGCCTCACATCTCCATCTGGCCTCATCTCCTCTGGAGGCTGCCTCCTCAGCCCTCACCATCTTGAGGTCACTTGCACAGGTCAAAATGTGCCCCCACACACACCCTGGGATACCCTCCTTCCCCGCCTGCTGTGATACCCGTCACAAACAGCAATGGACAATTCCACCTTCAGTGTTTCCTACAATGGCATCACTTTAGTCTGTACCTACCTTGTGAATGCCAATCCTATTCTATAATCAAATACACATCCAGCTCCTTTCTGCAGTTATTAACTCTCTTATCTCTCCCTTAACTGCTTTTGCAGGGAGTTTGTTCTGAATTCACTATCGACAGAGGAAATTTCCTGGAAACTGGAGTGACATTCCAGATCTTAACCTTGGTTCTGATCTTACACACCCAGGAACACGGTGTGTCCTTTTGATTTTAGCTGCTATCAATGCAGCTTCTCGTTTATCCATTCAAACCTGAGTCGTGATTACCCTGCTGCCAATCCATCAATTCACTGCAATATCCCAGTGAGCGTTTGGAACTGTGAGGCCACTGATTCAATGTGGAACTACACAGATCTGCAACAGCATGCTTTCTTTCTGTTTCTATTGAGTCACCCCAGGCACAATCAGTCAAAAGAAAAGAAAGACTAGCATTTCCATGGTGTCTTTCATGACCATTGGGTGTCTCAAAGTGTTTTCCAGCCAATGAAGTTTTTTATTGGTGTCGTCATTGTTGTAATGTAGGAAATGCAGCAAACAATTTGTGCACAACAAGATCCCACAAACAGCAATGTGTTAATGACCAGGTAATCCGTTTCTTGTGATGTTGATTAAGGGAGGACACTGGGGTGAACTCCTCTGCTCTTCTTTGACATAGTGCCTTGCGAGCTTTTACATCACCCAAGCAGGCAGATGGAATGCTGCACATCACATTAAACTCATCTTGCTCGGGTGCAAAAATACAATCAGGTAGACAAACTATAAATAATACAGAGGTGAAAAAGGGAAATGAACATCTAGTTGTGAATGGTGGTGGACAATTAAACAACTAATCAAATACCCCCATCCTCAATGATGGAGGAGCCCAGCACATCAGTGCAAAAGATAAGGCTGAAGCATTTGCTACAACCTTCAGCCAGAAGTGCCGAGTGGATGATCCATCTCAGCCTCCTCCGGAGGTCCCCAGGATCATTGATGCCAGTCTTCAGCCAATTTGACTCACTCCATGTGATATCAAGAAACAGCTGTAGACACTGGATACTGCAAAGGCTATGGGCCCTGACAATATTCCGGCAATAATACTGAAGACTTGTACTTCAGAAATAGCCAATGTGGAAAATTGCCCAGGAATGTCCTGTCCACAAAAAGCAGGACATATCCAATCCAGGGAATTACCTCCCCATCAGTCTACGTTGTGGCCGTTAAGTTAAATGATTCCGGTAGACTTTGGAGCTGACTTTAGCAGTTTCGCAGTCCATTGGAGACACTTGTTTCCAGGGGCAGAGATGACCTGCTTGTCTCTGCAGAGGTGACTGAGGAGGCTCTCATGTTTCTTTCTGCTTGCTATCTGCCAGCTAGACAATTTGCCTCCAGCAAGAGAGAGAGAGAGAGAAAGAGAAAGAGAGAGAGAGAGAGAGAGATGGAGAGCGAGAGCGAGATGGAGAGATCGCCTATTTGTCTCTGCAGGGGTGACTTAGACTGGTGTTGCTTCTTGCTTCTGTTATTCTCAACCATTGGTTTTCAACCAGTTTTTTCTCTGTGTATTCCTGGAAGGGGGAAATAGGCATGTCTTGCACCTACGGTTTTTACACATTCAGAGATAAAACTCAACAGGAGATGGGCTTTTTGGATATCTGATGAGATGTAGGAAACAGTCTCTACTGTCTTCACAGACACAGGAGATTAAAGCCCAGCCTTTTGCATTTTCTTTCAAGTGTCTCCTTTTGAAGTGAGCCTCGACACCTCTTCAGGTGTGAAATTCCACGTCCTCTCAGGGCAGGTCAGAGGCAGTGAGTAACTCACCTCCTGACTCCCCAGAGCCTGTCCATTACCTACAGCGAACAAGTCCGGAGTGTGATGGAATACTCTCCACTTGCCTGGATGGGAAAAGTTCAAAACTATCCAGACCAAAGTAGTTCACTTAACAATACTCCCACTGCTAGACTCAATATTCACTCCCTCCACCACCGACGCACAGTAGCAGCAGTGAGTACCATTTTCAAGATGCATTGCAGGAACTCACCAAGGCTCCTTCAACAGCACCTTCCAAACCCACCATCACTACCATCTAGAAGGACAAGGGCAGCAGACAGATGGGAACACCACCACCTGGAAGTTCCCCTCCAAATCACTCAGCATCCTGACTTGGAAATATATCGCCGTTCCTTCACTGTCACTGGGTCAAAATCCTGGAACTCCCTCCCTAACAGCACTGTGGGTGTACCTACACCACATGGACTGCAGTGGTTCAAGAAGGCAGCTCACCACCACCTTCTCAAGGGAAACTAGGGATGGGCAATAAATGCTGGCATAGTCAATGATGCACATATTTCAAATATAAATGAGATGCCGATAGGCTGCTGGTGACTGAACAATTACATTCAACCATGAGCCATTGGAAGGAAGAAGTCCACAATTTGTCATTTGTGAACCTTTCAGTCACAGCGTTGTTGAGAGAAATTAGTCCACCCACCAGCCTTGAATGGCAGAGGGATTGGGTCATGGGGAATTTTACCTTTCTGGTTAGTTTGTTCGTCTTTGCTCAGTAACCCAATACACCTTACCCCATACCCAATACGCCATGCCCAATACCCCCATACGCAATATCCAATACCCCATACCCAATACCTAATACCCCATACCCAATACCCCATATACAATAACCAATACACCTTATCCCATACCCAATGCCCCTTACCCAATACACCTTAACCCATACCCCATACCCAATACCATATACCATAAGACCATAAGGCCAAATGACGTAGGAGCAGAAGTTGGCTATTCGGCCCAGTGAGTCTACTCCGCCATTCAAAGAGATCATGGCTGATCTGATAATCCTCAACTCCACTTTCCTGCCTTTTCCCCATAACCCTTGATTCCCTTACTGATTAAAAATCTATCACCTCGTTTGGCTCCATCAGATCAGACAAATTCTTCTCCCCTCCTGTGTTCCTCTCTTGTTGGTTTTAACTTCTTCCTGCTATTTAGCATCCTCCAATACCTCTGCGAGTATCGGAGGTCATTGGGGGGAAACTAAGGTGGGGATATCGGGAGATGGAGTTACAGCTGAGCCTGCTTCCCCCCGATGTACAAACACCACCATCCAGCAGTTTGGGCATTAGGTGAGGACTCGGAGCCAGATCACGGGCTGAGCTTCCCTTGTTCTGTAACTACCCCGCCCCACCATTTCTACCAGGATAGCAGGGAGTGAGCCCAGAATATTCCTGCTTGCTAACAATCAGTTACCCACTTTCCTGAAGGGGAATTAGTTTACAAACCCATCCTGCCCCAACTCCCACTGGGGGGAAGGCGGGAGGGGGGGGGGGGTGGGGGGTGGGTTAGTTTAAAAACCCATCCTGCCCCATTCCCACTGAGGTTGGGGGGGCTGCGGTTTAGATTATAATTGCCCTTGCAATCACCCCAGTTACCCAGTCCCTCTCTGGGTGGACACTTTTGGAACTGTGCTCAATAAATGATGTATTAGAAAAGATAAAATGAACTAAAACAACTACAAAAACTACTCACTACTTTCAGCTAAATTGACAACTAGTTGAGAAAGAAATGCAGGCTTGATACTGTACCTCGGGCCCTGGAGACTGCGGTCAGTTTGGTGGTGCTGGTTGCTATTGTAAGAGGGGTTGTGATTGTTGTAGTGGAGGGAGAGAAAGGGGCGTTGATAGTGGGAGACGGAGAGATGGGAGCATCTGGTTGGTGGGAAGAAAAAATAATCTTGAAACAGGCAAGAGACAAAAAACGAAACCAAAGAAAACGAAACCAATCAAACAGATCATGCATCATGAATAAAGGAAAACTCACAGAGCAAAAAATCATTCCAAATAATACACAGATGCAATGAAGCTGAATAATATAAACCAACAAACATTGGCTGCCCAATGTTAACAGATTACAGAGAACTCTCTGAATATAAAATAAAGGCAATAAAAACACAAACATTTCCAGCTCCCTCTCGATGATTAACAGAAAGTATGGGGCTAGGGTTGCCAATTCTCCAGGATTGCCCTGGAGTCTCCTGGAACTTAGACTGAACATTGCTGGGAGTAAGGCTGAGGGGGAAAATTCATAGGGGCATTAATGTTTGTGATCTTGTTTCACTTTCTTTAAATACTTTTAATGGTGAGTTATAAAAATATTGGAGATGTAAAAATGGCTGTTTGAGGGCAAGGTGGGAATTCATGTCCAGGAATATGCCCAATCCAAGTTGGCGATTTAATGCTGAGCTCATTCTCCAAGGGGCCTGAGCAACGTCACATGGAGCAGAACCGCATCAGCAGAGTGGCCGCTCGGTCTGGAGTGGCCGCTCGGTCTGGAGCAACCTGTCGGAGTCACAAGGCTTCCTGAGGAGGCAGGTTGGATACTACACCTGTGGTAATGCATTCCTGTGGTTACCACTGAATCCATACAGACCTTAGACTGAATGCAACAGGCCTGGGGTATGGACAACACAGAACGTTATGTGGAAAGCAGGCTGGGACTGCCTGTACAAGGCTAACCACTCTGGGTTTGTGCTACCAGGCCCCTGTTGGATTGTTGAACTGAAGCTTGACACCCAGGGCAAGGGTCGCTGGGTCTGCATGGTTACCAGTTCCAAATCAGCTGTAAATTCAACTCTGCAGAAACTTAATGGTAGGTTCTCTGGTTATAGGCTTCCAGCACCTGCTATGTTCTTGGGGAGAGCAAACTCAAGAATCAGGACTACAATATCGTCCTACTCCTGACCTGTACTGGCCATGCTAAGCTGCTTTTGAAGAGTCAATGGGTGTGAGAGTCATGACCACAATACTAGAATCATATAGCGCAGTAGGAGACTATTCAGCCCACCGTGCCTGTACTAGTTCTTTTGAAAGAGCTATCTAATTAGTCCCTCTCCCCTCTGCTCTTCACCTAAGGCCCTGCAAGTTTTTCCTTCTTGAATATACACCCATCTCTCGTAGGCCTGTTTCTGGCCCTTGCTGCCAGTGCACAGCTGAACTGACAGGTGAGAAAGTGTCAGGGAAATCTCTCCAGTGCTGTAATCCAATCTCTGATCGTCACACCCTGAGGTTAGCCGGACCCAATAAACTTACTCTTAAATTTAGACATGAATAAACAGCGTCACCTGCAATATGTACCTGCAATAGATATGCACATTAAAAATACACACACAATGGTCGGAAACAGAATACTAATACCCAGTCTTAAAGGCATTACATTATTAGTGTTATTGGCACTTTCCCTCCGGACATGAATTGCCCAGTCTCCTCCATTTCTGCTGAAGTCTCTGTCAGTCACTGAGGTACGAGCTTCACAGGGAGCAAGGTGACTGACTAATCAGATAGTTGGGAAATTTCAAAACAATTAAGTCCTGTGAAATATTACAAACCTTTTTTCTAACCCAATGACAGGGCCCCTTTTATAACCTACTAGCAAACATAACACTGCTATTCGAGAAATAAGGGAGAGAGAAAACAGAGGACTAGAGGCCAGTTAGCCTGACATCAGTCACCAGGAAAATGCTGAAACCTGTTGTTAAATAAGTCTTAACAACGCAGTTAGAAAAATATAGTTTAATCAGACAGAGTGAGCCTGGTTCTACCAAAGGGAAATAGTGTATGACATTAGGGAATAGGAATGCAACTAGTAAGGTAGATAAAGGGGAACCAGTAGATGTAGAGTACCTGGATTTCCAAAAGGCATTCGATATGGTGCCTCACAAATGGTTAATGCACAAGGTAAGAGCAGATGGTTGGAGGTGATATATTAGCACAGATAGAGGATTGGTTAATGGGCAGGAAATAGAGTTATAACTAACGGATGCCACAAAGATCAGGGTTGTGGCCTCAACTATTTACAATCTACATTAATGAAGAGTCTGAGAGTAATGTATCCAAGTTTGCTGACAACTCAAAGGTAGGTGGGAATGTAAACTGTGAGGAGGATAGAAAGAGGCTGTAAAGAGATATAGACAGGTTAAGTGAGTGGGCAATGAGGTAGAATATAATTTTATAATTTGGAGAAGTGTGAGGTTAATAACTATGGTAAAAAGAATAGAAAAGCAGAATATTTTTTAAAGGTAGGAATCCTGTAAACGTTTATGTTTAGAAGAACCTGGATGTAATTGCATAAGGAACACAGAAGGTTAACAAGCAAGTACAGCAAGCAATTAGGAAGATGTGATGACCTTTGAACAGGCAACAGTACAGTAAGGATAATTTGTAACGTCTCTAAAATATCTGGGAATCTGTAATTGTTTTTAAAGAAAGAGACTTTTAATTATATCAATTTAATATCAATTATAAAGGGATCAGTTGTAATTTTCTTGGATAATAAGAAATACTAGCCCATGTGATCTGGTGACCCTTGAGCTGGGAGCAGTATTAACAGGAAGTGAAGACCAGAAGCCACCTGGCCGACAGACACAAAGAGAGTTGCAAAATAAAGGAGAGCTGCAGACACAAAGAGTTAGCAGACAGAGACAGAAAGAGGAGCACAGAATTCATGTGAGGTGAAGCCAGCTAAACTGTCCACAAAAAGATTGCTTTTCATTTTGGCAGTAAGGAGAAAAGTAGTGTTCCAGAAGCTCTTGGGGAAGTGATGTATGAGTGAGTTAAAAGGGACTGAATCCTAAAAAGTGGTTCAAATAGCTAAGGCATGTGAAAGGGCTGAGAGTTTTTTTTATTCATTCACAGGATGTGGGCTTTGCTGGCTGGGCCAACATTTATTGTCCATCCCTAGTTGCCCTTGAGAAGGTGGTGGTGAGCTGCCTTCTTGAACCGCTGTAGTCCATGTGGTGTAGGTACACCCACAGTGCTGTTATGGAGGGAGTTCCAGGATTATAACAAGGCGATGGTCTAATGGTATTGTCACTGGACTGGTAATCTATGGGAGCTGCACTCCTCCAGGCAAGTGGGGAGTATTCCATCACACTCCTGACTTGTGCCTTGTAGATGGTGGACGGGCTCTGCGGAGTCAGGAGGTGAGTTACTCGCCACAGTCCGAGTCTGACCTGCTCTTGTAGCCACAGTATTTATATGGCTAGTCCAGTTAAGTTTCTGGTCAATGGTAACCCCCAGGATGTTGATAGTGGGGGATTCAGTGATGGTAATGCCATTGAATGTCAAAGGGCGATGGTTAGATTCTCTCTTTTGGAGATGGCCATTGCCTGACACTTGTGTGGCACAAATGTTACTTGCCACTTGTCAGCCCAAGCCTGGATATTGTCCAGGTCTTGCTGCATTTGGACATGGACTGCTTCAGTATCTGAGGGGCCATGAATGGTGCTGAACATTGTGCAATCATCAGTGAACGTCCCCACTTCTGACCTTATGATGGAAGGAAGGTCATTGATGAAGCAGCTGAAGATGGTTGGGCCGAGGACACTGCCCTGAGGAACTCCTGCAGTGATGTCCTGGAGCTGAGATGACTGACCTCCAACAACCATAACTATGTTCCTTTGTGCTCGGTATGACTCCAACCAGTGGAGAGTTTTCCCCCTGATTCCCATTGACTCCAGTTTTGCTAGGGCTCCTTGATGCCACACTTGGTCAAAAGCGGCCTTGATGTCAAGGGCAGTCACTCTCACCTCACCTCAGGAGTTCAGTTCTTTTGTCCATTTTTGAACCAAGGCTGTAATGAGGTCAGGAGCTGAGTGGAACCCAAACTGAGCATCACTGAGCAGGTTATTGCTCAGCAAGTGCTGCTTGATAGCACTATTTATGACCCCTTCCATTACTTTACTGATAATCGAGGATAGACTGATGGGACGGTAATTGGCTGGGTTGAATTTGTCCTGCTTTTTGTGTACAAGATTGCTGGGCAATTTTCCACATAGCCGGGTAGATGCCAGTGTTGTAGCTGTACTGGAACAGCTTGGCTAGGGGCGCAGCAAGTTCTGGAGCACAGGTCTTCAGTACTATTGCCAGAATATTGTCAGGGCCAATAGCCTTTGCAGTATCCAGTGCCTTCAGCCATTTCTTGATATCATGTGGAGTGAGGGATATGCTGGGCCATGAGGTTACAGACTGTGTTTGAGTACAATTCTGCTGCTGCTGATGGCACCATTAGTGAAGCAGATGTCTTTTTACAACAAACATTGTATCAGAAAACCAGGTTATGAACTGAGTGTTGTTGGTTGGTCGGCTGTGGAGGAACTCCAGAAAGCCACACCATCAGGGCTGACATGCTTCAACTGAGAGAGGCTTCATAGATGGTCACCTGATCAATGTTAACCTTACCAGGGACTTTGGATGAAATATGTCTGCCAGTGAATGTGACTCGAGGGCCGAATGGGTTGATTTGGAAAGATGTTGGATTGCACATGGTACCAGTTTGTGTGAGGAGTGAAATGGGTGCTTGAGATTGTCTCAGACATATCTTTGTTGTATCAACTCTTTAAAGTGAAATTTACCTTTTTCTTTAATTATCATTTGCCTGTCAATTCATGTTTAATTTCCATTAGTTCGGATTCATGTTAAAGTACACACTACAAAAAGTAGAATCTTCTTGGTAATTTCTTCATTGGGGGGTTATTCAGTAAATGTGGTTATTTTGGTTTACAGTTTCCCCACAGGAACCCTAACAGAAAGCAATGGAATGTTGGTTTTCATTGCAAGGGGATTGGAGTACAGGAATAAAGAGGTCTTGCTATTGTTGTCCAGGGTTTTGGTGAGACCACATCTGGAATACTGTGTGCAGCTTTAGTCTCCGCATTTAAGAAAGGATATATTTGCATTGGAGGGGATACAGTGAAGGTTCACCAGATTGGTCTCCGGGATGAGTGGGTTGTCTTATGATGAGAGGCTGAGTAAATTGGATCTTTATTGTCTGGAGTTTAGAAGGATGAGAGGCAATCTCGGTTAAACAAACATGATTCTGAAGGGGTTTGATAGGGTAGACTGTGAGAGGCCATTTCTACTGGCTGGGTAATATAGAACACAGAGGCACAGTCTCAGGATAAGGGGCTGATCATTTAGGACTAAGATGAGGAGAAATTATGTCACTCAGAGCGTTGTGAATCTTTGGAATTCTCTACCCCAGAGGGTTGTGGATGCTCCATCGTTGAATATATTTAAGGCTGGAATAGACAAATATTTGGTCTCTCAGGGAATTAAGGGATCTGGGGAGTGGGCAGGAAATTCATATGAATGGCAGTAGATCCATAGATTGCTGCAGTCTTTCATTCTCTGCAGTAGTGATTTGTACATCACAGGCTGACTTCATAAGCTGTGGGCATCAATGTGTGGAGAGGAAGTAGGAGGCACTCAGAGACCAGGGATACTAGAAAGACATTAGTGAGGCTAATAGTCAGCTACAAGGGACAGTTGGGGCAGGTAAGTATATCGGAAAGTGACACGAAGCCAATATATTGCTCACTCACAAAGCACCAGATGGATACCTTAAACTGACTGAAATTCGTGGCTGCATACATTGAGACTCACTGGCTTTCACTGTCCCTGCATTGTCTTATTAATGGAGTCAAAATCCTGGAACTCCCTCCCTAACAGCACCATGGGTGTACCTACACCACATGGACTGCAGCGGCTCAAGAAGGCAGCTCACCATCAACTTCTCAAGGGCAACTAGGGATGGGCAATAGATGCTGGTCCAGCCAGCGATACCCACATCCTGTGAATGAATAAAAAAAAAGGAAGTGGGGTAGCTGGAAATCCTGGAGATTTTCTTGCAATGGTTGATACAAAATACTTTCAATGTATTCACATAAAGATTACAGGTACTATACTTAGGAATTGAAGAGGGGCAGACATAACAAAAACAAGGAAGTTGTGATAAAATTGGATAAAATATTGGGTCAGACTTAACTGGAGTATTGGGTCCAACAAACAATCCCAGGACAGGTACAGCACGGGGTTAGATACAGAGTAAAGCTCCTTCTACACTGTCCCCATCAAACACTCCCAGGACAGTACAACATGGGGTTAGATACAGAGTAAAGCTCCCTCTACACTGTCCCCAACAAACACTCCCAGGACAGGTACAGCACGGGGTTAGATACAGAGTAAGCTCCTTTTACACTGTCCCATCAAACACTCCCAGGACAGGTACAGCACGGGGTTAGATACAGAGTAAAGCTCCTTCTACACTGTCCCCATCAAACACTCCCAGGACAGGTACAGCACGGGGTTAGATACAGAGTAAAGCTCCCTCTACACTGTCCCCATCAAACATTCCCAGGACAGGTACAGCACGGGGTTAGATACAGAGTAAAGCTCCTTCTACACTGTCCCCATCAAACACTCCCACAACAGGTACAGCATGGGGTTAGATACAGAGTAAATCTCCCTCTACACTGACCCCATCGAACACTCCCAGGACAGGTACAGCACAGGGTTAGATACAGAGTAAAGCTCCCTTTACACTGTCCCCATCAAACACTCCCAGGACAGGTACAGCATGGGGTTAGATACAGAGTAAAGCTCCCTCTACACTGTCCCCAACAAACACTCCCAGGACAGGTACAGCACAGGGTTAGATACAGAGTAAAGCTCCTTCTACACTGGCCCCATCAAACACTCCCAGGACAGGTACAGCACGGGGTTAGATACAGAGTAAAGCTCCCTCTACTCTGTCCCCATCAAACACTCCCAGGACAGGTACAGCATGGGGTTAGATACAGAGTAAAGCTCCCTCTACACTGTCCCCAACAAACACTCCCAGGACAGGTACAGCACAGGGTTAGATACAGAGTAAAGCTCCTTCTACACTGGCCCCATCAAACACTCCCAGGACAGGTACAGCACGGGGTTAGATACAGAGTAAAGCTCCCTCTACACCGTCCCCATCAAACACTCCCAGGACAGGTACAGCATGGGGTTAGTTACAGAGTAAAGCTCCCTCTATACTGTCCTAAACATTTGCCTCAGAGGCTGCTCCTGAAGGATACCTTCACTGCATTTATTTGCTTCTTTTGAATTTCTCTCTGTCACCTTCCCACAGTTAGATACAGTAATAGATACTGAACGCCAGCTGTCTCCTTGATCCTGCTCTCACCATGGTCCTGCGCTCTCTGTGTAATCTCTCTCAGTCATTTTGTGCCTAATGATGTGTAGCGTTCAGCTGTAACACCAACTTCACTGGGATGTGGAGACTCAGCATCATGTAGGCACGAGACAGGAGACCCAAAAGCCTGGTAGGTCCCATAGTGGACCCCAAAACTGAGGGGATTGTGTTCCAGTTTGACTTTTAACCTGTCTGTTGAGAGAAAAACTGGAATGCTGAAAAATGAAATAAAAATAATATTTGGACAAATTATGCAACAGGTCACCATTACTGAGCCTCGCTTTTTAAATCCAGATCATTAATTGAATTTAAGTTCCACCAGCTGTCATAGTGGGATTTGAATCCATCTCCCCAGAGAATTAACCTGGGTCTAGTGACATTACCACAATGCCACTGTCTCCCCGCTGGTTTTAAGAGCAGCAGGGGATTTATGTCCTGCACGGGCTTGCATGGTTATGGCTTGCACATTTTCTACATTACAACAGTGACTTGGAAATTACTTCTCCGGCTGTACAGCGCTTTGAAATGTTCGGATGCTGTGAACTGTGCGATGTAAATGCAAGTCTTTCTTTCACTATATGGTGTCCCTCAATCCCTAAGAAACTGATAAGCTTGAAACAGAACTTCAACCTTCAACTCTTCAACTACAGTGAAGGAAATTCTGTACCAGACACTGGTTCGACCGCACTTAGAGTATGGCATAGCCACTTGCGACCCATACAGTGCTAAAAACATACCCCCCTTGAGAAAGTTCAATGTTGGGCAGCTCATTTTGTAACAAACAATTCCTCACAACTGGTGAGGAATCAGTTGGTCATGTCGCTCAGCTGGCACAGACTCCAGAACAGACGAAAAGCCCAGAGCTGGACCAGTCTCTATAACATTTTGAGTGAACAATAAAATATTTCTAAATAGTACATTCAGCCCAAAAATGACTGAACTCGAAGGGTTCATAATCAACAGCTCCAACTGGACACAAGCCAATGTGCTCCCTTTGGAAACTCCTTATTCCCGAAGGACAATTTAGGACTGGAACAATCTTCCAAAAAACCTTGATCTCCACGCTCTCTAACGATTCGTTTAAGGAAAATCTGTTAACCATTTTTAATTACTGTGGCCATCAATTGATTAATTGTGCATGACCTGTGAGGATTCCCTATTGGGAGGCTACGGAGGGAAACCTTACCAAGTGTCAAGTAAGCCCCAGAGTTAGTGAACACTCCCCTGTACAGTGAGCCAGTGTTTGGAGTGTGATTCCAGTGAACAGTGTGCATTCCTCTGTACAGTGAGCCAGTGCTTGGTCTGTGATTCCAGTGAACAGTGCGCATTCACCTGAACTGTGAGCCAGTGTTTGGAGTGTGATTCCAATGAACAGTGCGCATTCCCCTGTACAGTGAGCCAGTGTTTGGAGTGTGATTCCAGTGAACAGTGCGCATTCCCCTGTACAGTGAGCCAGTGTTTGGAGTGTGATTCCAGTTCCAATCCTAAAGCACACAAACAATTGATTTACAACTAAATCTTCACGGTGGGAACATGAATGAATATCCTGTTTATTACTGAACCAACCACATTTGCTGTTGCTGAAAACCAAGCCTTCCAATCAACACAATCCTTCTTGATAAGGATTGTGTTTGGAAAGGTGTTAATGGCAAGATAACTGTGCGTTACCACCAACGGGGAACAGTTCACACTCAGTTTTCTTCACAATAAAATCAATCCAAGAGAAAATCAGGCAAGAGTGTAGTGGGCAGAAAATTGATTTGACCCACACACACTGACTCTCACTGGGGTACGGGCCCCACAAACACTGACTCTCACTGGGGTACGGGCCCCACACACACTGACTCTCACTGGGGTACGGGTCCCACACACACTGACTCTCACTGGGGTACGGGTCCCACACACACTGACTCTCACTGGGGTACAGGTCCACACACACTGATTCTCACTGGGGTACGGGTCCCACACACACTGACTCTCACTGGGGTACGGGTCGCACACACACTGACTCTCACTGGGGTACGGGTCCCACACACACTGACTCTCACTGGGGTACGGGTCCCACACACACTGACTCTCACTGGGGTACGGGTCCTACACACACTGACTCTCACAGGGGTACGGGTCCCACACGCACACTGACTCTCACTGGGGTACGGGTCCCACACACACACTGACTCTCACTGGGGTACGGGTCCCACACACACACTGACTCTCACTGGGGTACGGGTCCCACACACACACTGACTCTCACTGGGGTACGGGTCCCACACACACAGACTCTCACTGGGGTACAGGTCCACACACACTGACTCTCACTGGGGTACGGGTCTCACACACACTGACTCTCCCTGGGGTACAGGTCCACACACACTGACTCTCACTGGGGTACGGGTCCCATACACACTGATTTTCACTAGGGTGCGGGTCCCACACACACTGACTCTCTCTGGGGTACGGGTCTCACACACACTTACTCTCACTGGGGTACGGGTCCCATACACACTGACTCTCACTGGGGTACGGGTCCCACACACACTGACTCTCACTGGGGTACGGGTCCCACACACACTGACTCTCACTGGGGTACAAGTCCCACACACACTGACTCTCACTGGGGTACGGGTCCCACACACACTGACTCTCACTGGGGTACGGGTCCCACACACACTGACTCTCACTTGGGTACGGGTCCCACACACACTGATTTTCGCTAGGGTGCGGGTCCCACACACACTGACTCTCACTGGGGTACGGGTCCCACACATACTGACTCTCACTGGGGTACGGGTCCCACACACACTGACTCTCACTTGGGTACGGGTCCCACACACACTGATTTTCGCTAGGGTGCGGGTCCCACACACACTGACTCTCACTGGGGTACGGGTCCCACACACACTGACTCTCACTGGGGTACGAGTCCCACACACACTGACTCTCACTGGGATACGGGTCCCACACACACTGACTCTCACTGGGGTACGGGTCCCACACACACTGACTCTCACTGGGGTACGGATCCCACACACACTGACGCTCACTGGGGTACGGGTCCCACACACACTGACTCTCACTGGGGTACGGGTCCCACACACACTGACTCTCACTGGGGTACGGGTCCCACACACACTGATTTTCACTAGGGTGCGGGTCCCACACACACTGACTCTCACTGGGGTACGGGTCCCACACACACTGACTCTCACTGGGGTACGAGTCCCACACACACTGACTCTCACTGGGGTACGGGTCCCACACACACTGACTCTCACTGGGGTACGGGTCCCACACACACTGACTCTCACTGGGGTACGGATCCCACACACACTGACGCTCACTGGGGTACGGGTCCCACACACACTGACTCTCACTGGGGTACGGGTCCCACACACACTGACTCTCACTGGGGTACAGGTCCCACACACACTGACTCTCACTGGGGTACGGATCCCACGCACACACTGACTCTCACTGGGGTACGGGTCCCACACACACAGACTCTCACTGGGGTACAGGTCCACACACACTGACTCTCACTGGGGTACGGGTCTCACACACACTGACTCTCCCTGGGGTACAGGTCCACACACACTGACTCTCACTGGGGTACGGGTCCCATACACACTGATTTTCACTAGGGTGCGGGTCCCACACACACTGACTCTCTCTGGGGTACGGGTCTCACACACACTTACTCTCACTGGGGTACGGGTCCCATACACACTGACTCTCACTGGGGTACGGGTCCCACACACACTGACTCTCACTGGGGTACGGGTCCCACACACACTGACTCTTACTGGGGTACAAGTCCCACACACACTGACTCTCACTGGGGTACGGGTCCCACACACACTGACTCTCACTGGGGTACGGGTCCCACACACACTGACTCTCACTTGGGTACGGGTCCCACACACACTGATTTTCGCTAGGGTGCGGGTCCCACACACACTGACTCTCACTGGGGTACGGGTCCCACACACACTGACTCTCACTGGGGTACGGGTCCCACACACACTGACTCTCACTTGGGTACGGGTCCCACACACACTGATTTTCGCTAGGGTGCGGGTCCCACACACACTGACTCTCACTGGGGTACGGGTCCCACACACACTGACTCTCACTGGGGTACGAGTCCCACACACACTGACTCTCACTGGGATACGGGTCCCACACACACTGACTCTCACTGGGGTACGGGTCCCACAAACACTGACTCTCACTGGGGTACGGATCCCACACACACTGACGCTCACTGGGGTACGGGTCCCACACACACTGACTCTCACTGGGGTACGGGTCCCACACACACTGACTCTCACTGGGGTACGGGTCCCACACACACTGATTTTCACTAGGGTGCGGGTCCCACACACACTGACTCTCACTGGGGTACGGGTCCCACACACACTGACTCTCACTGGGGTACGAGTCCCACACACACTGACTCTCACTGGGGTACGGGTCCCACACACACTGACTCTCACTGGGGTACGGGTCCCACACACACTGACTCTCACTGGGGTACGGATCCCACACACACTGACGCTCACTGGGGTACGGGTCCCACACACACTGACTCTCACTGGGGTACGGGTCCCACACACACTGACTCTCACTGGGGTACAGGTCCCACACACACTGACTCTCACTGGGGTACGGATCCCACGCACACTGACGCTCACTGGGGTACGGGTCCCACACACACTGACTCTCACTGGGGTACGGGTCCCACACACACTGACTCTCACTTGGGTACGGGTCTCACACACACTGATTTTCGCTAGGGTGCGGGTCCCACACACACTGACTATCACTGGGGTACGGGTCCCACACACACTGACTCTCACTGGGGTACGGGTCCCACACACACTGATTTTCACTAGGGTGCGGGTCCCACACACACTGACTCTCACTGGGGTACGAGTCCCACACACACTGACTCTCACTGGGGTACGGGTCCCACACACACTGACTCTCACTGGGGTACAGGTCCCACACACACTGACTCTCACTGGGGTACGGATCCCACGCACACTGACGCTCACTGGGGTACGGGTCCCACACACACTGACTCTCACTGGGGTACGGGTCCCACACACACTGACTCTCACTTGGGTACGGGTCCCACACACACTGATTTTCGCTAGGGTGCGGGTCCCACACACACTGACTATCACTGGGGTACGGGTCCCACACACACTGACTCTCACTGGGGTACGGGTCCCACACACACTGATTTTCACTAGGGTGCGGGTCCCACACACACTGACTCTCACTGGGGTACGAGTCCCACACACACTGACTCTCACTGGGGTACGGGTCCCACACACACTGACTCTCACTGGGGTACGAGTCCCACACACACTGACTCTCACTGGGGTATGGGTCCCACACACACTGACTCTCACTGGGGTACGGGTCGCACACACACTGACTCTCACTGGGGTACGGGTCCCACACACACTGACTCTCACTGGGGTATGGGTCCCACACACACTGACTCTCACTGGGGTACGGGTCCCACACACACTGACTCTCACTGGGGTACGGGTCCCACACACACTGACTCTCACTGGGGTACGGGTCCCACACACACTGACTCTCACTTGGGTACGGGTCCCACACACACTGATTTTCACTAGGGTGCGGGTCCCACACACACTGACTCTCACTGGGGTACGGGTCCCACACACACTGACTCTCACTGGGGTACGGGTCCCACACACACTGATTTTCACTAGGGTGCGGGTCCCACACACACTGACTCTCACTGGGGTACGGGTCCCACACACACTGACTCTCACTGGGGTACGAGTCCCACACACACTGACTCTCACTGGGGTACGGGTCCCACACACACTGACTCTCACTGGGGTACGGTTCCCACACACACTGACTCTCACTGGGGTACGGATCCCACACACACTGACTCTCACTGGGGTACGGGTCCCACACACACTGACTCTCACTGGGGTACGGGTCCCACACACACTGACTCTCACTGGGGTACGGGTCCCACACACACTGACTCTCACTGTGGTACGGGTCCCACACACACTGACTCTCACTGGGGTACGGGTCCCACACACACTGACCCTCACTGGGGTACGGGTTCCACACACACTGACTCTCACTGGAGTACAGGTCCCACACACACTGACTCTCACTGGGGTACGGGTTCCACACACACTGACTCTCACTGGGGTACGGGTCCCACACACACTGACCCTCACTGGGGTACGGGTTGCAGGGGTTTGATTTCCCAGCTCTGTGCTCCTCACTCATATCTGGAACTGATGCTCTATCAGGTTAAGCTGCTAAGGTGTGTTTAAAACTCCTCTCATGTACAAGCTGCAGAATTTGTCTATCGGAACTGGTGAGTCACAATAATATTATTTGTGATGTTTACTGGAGGGACAGATATGTTTCTCGAAAGGTCAGAATCATTATACTGGGCTAATTTCGTTAGTCTCATTACCATTTACTGTTAATGATCAGAACATTTCCATCCAAAGAGGAATCACCTTGTGTTCTGAGCACCGAGTTAAAGAGCATTTGTGGAATAATGATGTTCGAGAGAACGAAAATGACGAGTGTTAATGATGATGGGGAGAGTAATTACCAGGTGCTAAGTATTGTCGGCCCACACAAACAGTGAATCTGTGGGACCTCCAGGGATGAAAGGTCATTCATTTACCATTCCTGTGACTTAGCCTCAGATTAATTAATAATTTCTTTCCCTTGTTCCAATTACTTAGCCGCACCAAGCGGTGTGATCACCCTGGTTATTTAATGAGCTGTCAGCTTCATCATTTTAAAATAAAAATAACAAGTCTTTCAGGGAGAACCAATGTATTTCAGCAATTCAGCAACTTTCCCCTGCTGAAACATTGTCACTTACTGACCCTGGTTAGTATACACATACAGAGTTTTAAAAAATTCTTTCTCGGGATGCGGGCATCGCTGGTAAGGCCAGCATTTATTGCCCATCCCTAATTGCCTTTGAGAAGGTGGTGGGGAGCTGACTTCTGGATTGCAACTTGCTAGGCCATTTCTGAAAACAGTTAAGGGTCAACCACATTGCTGTGGGTCTGGAGTCATGTGTAGGCCAGAGCAGGTAAGGACGGCAGATTTCCTTCTCCTAAAGGGCAGTAGTGAACCAGATGGGTTTTTACAGCACAATCGATGATAGTTTCAAGGTCACCATCACTGGGACTGGCTTTATATTCCAGATTTATTTGCTCAACTAAAATTCCACCAGCTGCCATTTGAACCTCTCTTCAGAACATTCGCCTGCGTCTCTAGATTATTAGTCCAGTGACCTTAACACTACACTGCCATCTCCCAGAGTGGGTATACACAGTTTGGATATACACAGAGTGGATAGGATATACATAGACAGAGTGAATATACACAGATTGAACATACAGACACAGGGTGAATATAGACAGACAGAGTGAATATATACAGACGGATCGAATATACACAGACGGTGAATACACACAGATTGAATATACAAATACATGGTGAAAATATACAGACAGGGTGAATATATACATTCAGGGTAAATATAAACACAGGCATGATATACACAGAATGAACGTATAGGGTGAATATACAAAAAAAATTGGGATATACACAGCTCTTTTATATGTACACAGGCTCTGCTGTGTGACCTAATTTTGACAGGGTGGTGGCAGGGAGCTGGATCATTGACTAGAACCTGGAGTAGGGAAGCCAAAACTTTCCAGCCCTGGTCTCGTGCTCCGGCTCCTGATCTCTATCCACGGATTGTTAATCGTGATCTCGATGACACTCCCAATCCTGGTCTGCTAATCAGGGACTCCCGACCCTGGTCTCCAGGCAGGGTTTAGGGATCCTGGTCTCTATCAGGCAACTCCTGAGCCTAGGCTCCATCCAGGGCCCAGGGACTCCTGCTATTGGTACTGGGTCAGACACTCGACTGGGCTGGGGTGATAAATGTGGGAATGCTGACAGTATCCTGCCGGGTTTTTAACAGGGAATTCACATGAAGCATAATGGATCAGGTGAGAGATGGGAGGGCAGTCAGTGTCTGTGGAACCTGGAGCCTCACCTGAGTCAGGGGGAAAGAAAAGGATGGAAGAGAGCAAACCAGAAGATCAGGCTGTAAAGTTCAGCAAAGGGATTTCCTGTTGTCAGTGATGGATTAGATGCAATCACACATCAGGCACTGGAGTGTGGGAAGAGATAAGATGAAACTCTCTGCAGCTCCATGGGTCTAAAATTTCAATATATCCCATGATACAAACAGAGATCATATGGAGATATCTCCACAGTGTCAGCTCTCACTGCACAAACTGCTTTCCACCTCTTTACACTCACAGAGGTTACTCTGTGATACCGGGTGGTAACACTTGTGACTGTTTACACCATTTAAATGTAGAGCTAAAAACACCCAAGTGACGCTGAATGAAGAAAACAAAGACCTGCATTTCTATAGCACCTTTCACGACCTCAGCATGTCCTAACAGCCAATGGAATATTTGTGAAGTGTAGTCACTGTTGCAATACAGGGAACAAGGCAGCTAATTCTCAAATGGCTCCTCCACTGTGCACAGTGCAGTGGGGTAACACGAGACACCACACACAAGTTTAGATTAATAATTCCCTGACGTGTAATCCTCGACAACCAGAGGTGAGATGAGGACAAAGGTTTTCACATGGTGAATTGTTATGGTTTGGAATGTGCTGCCTGAAAGAGTGGTGGAAGCAGATTCATTTGTCACATAGAAACAAAGAAAATTTATGGCCCAGAAGGAGGCTATTCAGCCCATCGAGTCTGTGCTGCCCCAGAGAGCTACCCAGTCCAATCCCACCTTCCAGCTCTTGGTCCAAAGTCCTGTAAGTGATGGCATCTCAAGTATATATCCAAGTATTTTTTAATGTAGAAATTATGATGAGTGTTTCTGTCTCTCCCACCCTGTCAGGCAGTGAGTTCCATCGCCCTTTCAGTGAAAACATTTCTCCTCAACTCCCCTCGAATCCTTCTACCAGTTACTTTCAATCTCTGTCCCCTGGTTACTGACCTCTCTACTAAGGAAATAAGTCCTTCCTATCCACTCTATCGAGGGCCGATATAATTTTATAAACCTCAATTAATCCTCCCCTCAGCTTCCTCTGTTCCAAACAAAACAATCCTAGCCTATCCTCAGAGCTAAAATTCTCCATTCCTGGAATCATTCCTCGCAAATCTCCCCTGTACCCTCTCCTCGGTGCAGTCACATCCTTCCTGTAATCTGCTGATCAGGAGAGTAGTACTCCAGCTGTGGTCTAACTAGGGTTTTATACAGTTCCAGCATGACCTCCCTGCTCTTCTATCCTATGCCTCTCCTCCACACACAAGTTCCCTTTTCTGGCTTTAATCAGCCTGATGTTTTCCGTAGTTATTTTCTTGCCCTTTTGTATTTTGTTATTCTTCAGGGGACATGGATGTTGTTAGCAAGGCCAACATTTGTTGCTCATCCCCAATTGCCTTTGAGCTGAGTGGTTTGCTAGGGCCGTTTTGGAGGTCAGTTCAGAATCAACCACGTTGCTGTGGGTCTGGAGTCACATGTAGGCCAAACTGGGTAAGGACAGAGATTTCCTTCCCTAAAGGGCATTAGGGAACCAGGTGGGCTTTTACAACAATCAGTGATAGTTTCATGGTCACCATTACTGAGACTAGCTTTATATTCCCGATTTACTAATTTAATTTAAATCCCACCAGCGGCTGTGGTGGGATTTGAACCCATGTCCCCAGAGCATTACCCTGGGCCTTTGGATTACTAGACCAGTGACATTCCCACTATGACACCATCTCCCCTTATATTTATAAAATATCCTTGTGTTTTCTCGATTTTGCTTGACAATATGTTTCCACTCCTTCTCTTTGCTTTCCTAATTTCCTTTTCATTTCACCCCTGTAGGCCCTGTGTTCCTCTCCGATTTCTGTACTATTGATCTTGGCATCTTCTCCTCGCCTGCAATCCATGGGTCTTCATTTGGGAATCCCATGCGTTTTCATTGTGGGAACGCTCTCTCTCTCTCCTCCCTCAATGCCTCCCACTCTCTGACACTGACTTACCTGCAAAGAGCTGCTTCCAGTCCACCTGTGCCAAGCCACTGCTCAGGTTAGGAAAATTCAAAAGCAAGGGATGGGCAACAACATTCCCATCCAGAGAAAGAACAAAAAAGATGGTCTTCCCCAATTGAAAACATTTACTCTCATTATCCTCTTCCATTCAATCAAACTGAATTCTGATCAAAAGGGTTAGAATTCTGGATTCTGATCAAAAGATGAAGATTTGACAGGGACAAATTCGCATTGTGAAAGAGGAGAGGAGTGGGATTGGATAGCTTTTTCAAATAGTTGGCTCAGACATGATGGGCTGAATGGCCTCCTTCTGTACTGTAAGGCTTCAGGCAGATCACAGCAGCTCACTTTGTAAAAAAAATTCTTCTCAACTCGTCTCTGGTTCTTTTGCCAATTATCTTCAATCTGTGTGGTTACTGACCCTCCTGCCACTTGAAACAGTTTCTCCCTCTCTACTCTATTAAAACCCTTCATCATTTCAAGCACCTCCATCAATCTCTTCTTAACCCTCTCTGCTCTAAGGAGAACAATCTCAGATCCTCCAGTCTCTCCATGTAACTGAAGTCCATCATCCCTGGTACCGTTCTAGTAAATCTCCTCTGTACTCTCTCCAATGTACTTTCTACGATGCAGAGCTGAGAAATGACCACACTCAGAGTGGGTTTAATCAGGGGAGTGGTTGGGAAGTTGTGATTGGCCTCAGTACCCACAGCTCAGGAGAGCAGATGACCCTGCTTTTGGGTTGCCCCATGACATCCCTCCCACCCCCATGGAGAATCAGCTGCAGCTCCAGGCTGGGGAGTGACGTAGTTACTCCTGCCACAGCTCAGGTGAGCTACTGGGAGCGAGCTGTTCAGTGGGAGTCTGGTGAGGAGGGCACTCCAGTCCCTGGACTTTCCTCTGACAAATGTTCACAGGCAAAAGGAAATAGACAGGTGAATGTTGATGAACAACCTGTAAAATTGATTAAATGGCTCTGGTCGTTGCTTCATTTAAACGCACTGTAAAACTGCCCGAATAACTAGGGTTGTAGAGAGGGCTTTAAACTAAATAGAAGTGGGGGAGGGTTCTGGAGAGTGGATACATAGACCTACAAAGCAAAAGGACATGGCAGCATTGCAGGGCAGCTATTTAAGTAATGATACCCAGAGTGTGACAGGAAGGGACAGAGTGTACAGACATTAAAAAAAGCAGCAAATAGGGTCAAAGTGCGAAAAAATGGTAAAAAGGCAAAATTAATGGCTCTTTACTTAAATGCATATAGGGCAGGATTTTCCTGAAGCAACGACCAGAGCCATTGAGGCCATTGACAGAGTCATTGAAGCAATTAATGGACCTGCCCGTCCAACCTTAAGGCTGGCGGGCAGGCCGGGAGCCCTGGCGGGCTGAGGTTTCATGTGGTTTTTAAAAAATTTAATTCAAGTTTTTAAAAAAGTTATGGACATGTCCCAACTCATATGACAGTGTCACATGAGGGGACATGTCAGGGATTTTTTTTTTCTATTTTTAATATTTTTTATTGTAGAGCTGATCTCCCTGAGGCAGCACTTAGCCTCAGGGAGGTGAGTCTGCTCTTTCATGCGCATGCACGGAAGAGCGCACTCTCGGGTTTCGGGAATCCCCCCGCTCACACAGGGAGCACAGAGCACTTCCTGGCAGACGTCATGCTGGGCGGGTCTTAATTGGCTCGCCAACGTAAAATGGCAGCGTGGCCCCGATCGGGGGTGCCGATCAGAGGCACGCCTCTTGCACACCCGCACTTCAACTTACCCCCCGACGGGGGGCATATCCTGTCCATAGTATTCGGAAAAAAATTAATTAATTAACGGCACAAATAGGGGTTAATGGGTATATCTTATAGCCATTATGTAGACATGGTTATAAGGAGATCAAAGCTGGGAACTAAATATTCAGGGGTATGTGACTTTTCAAAAGAAAGGGTGGTGGGGTAGCTTTGTTTAGTACGGGATGGAATAAGTATGATAGCAAGAAATGATCTTGGATCGGAAGATATAGAATCCATATGGGTGGAGGTAGGAAATAACAAGAGGAAGGAGACACTGGTGAGAGTAGTCTACAGGCCCCTTAACAGTAGCTATACTGTAGGACAGAGAATCAGGAGATAATGAGGGCATGTAAAAAAAGCACTATATTACTCATAGGTGACTTTAATCTTCATGTAGATTGGGAAAGTCAAATTGGCAGAGGTAGCCACAAGCAAGAATTCATGGAGTGTATTCTGGACAGTTTCCTAGAACAATATGTTGTGGATCCAACCAGGGATCAGGCTATTTTGGATATGATAATCTGTAATGAGGTTTAATGAATTATCTCAGAGCAAAAGATCCAATAGGAAACAGTGACCATAACACTGTGGAATTTAGCATTCAGTTTGAGAGAGAGAAACTTAGGTCAGAAACAGCTGTGCTGAACTTAAATAAGGGTAATTACAAAGGAATAAAGGCAGAGTTGGCTTGAGTGGAGTGGGAAAGGAGTTTAGTAGAAAAGACGGTTGATGAACAATGACAGATGTTTTAGAGAGTAGTTCATCAATCACAACAAAAATATATCCCAGTCAGGAAGAAGGATTGGAGGAAGGGGATAAACCAACCATGGTTAAACAAGGAAGTTAAGGACAGTATGAAATTGAAAAAAAAAACATACAGTGTGGCAAAGATTAGTGCTATGCCAGAGAATTGGGAAAGTTTTAAAAACCAACAAAAGATGACCAAAAAATAATAAAGAGGGAGAAAATAAACTTTGAGCGTAAACTGGCAAGTAATATAAAAATGGACAGTAAGAGCTTCTTCAAATATATAAAAAGGAAGAGAGAGGCCAAAGTGAACATAGGCCCCTTAGAGAATGAGGCTGAAGAAATAACAATGGGGAACCAGGAAATGGCAGAGGAGTTGAATAAATACTTTGCATCAGTCTTCACGGTAGAAGACACTAATAGCATTCCAAAAATACTAAATAATCAAGGGGCAAGAGGGGGAGGAAATAAACAACAATAAAAATAATAACTTTCACTAGAGGAAAAGTACTAGGGAAACTAATGGGGCTAAAGGCCGATAAGTCCCCTGGACCTGATGGGTTGCAGCCTAGGATATTAAAGGAAGTAACTACAGAGATAGAGGACGCACTGGTAGTAATCTTCCAAGAATCCTTAGATTCTAGAAAAGTCCCAGAGGATTGGAAAACTGCCAAAGTAACACCCTTATTCAAAAAGGGAGGGAGACAAAAAACAGGTAACCATAGGCCAGTTAGCTTAACATCCGTCATTGGGAAAATGTTAGTCTATTATAAAGGATATAATAGCAGAGCATTTAGAAATGCATAATATAATCAAGCAGAGTCAGCATGGCTTCATGAAGGGGAAATCATGCCTGACAAGTTTATTAGAATTCTTTGAGGAGGTAACTAGCAGAATAGCTAAAAGGGAACCAGTAGATGTAATATATTTGGATTTCCAAAAGGCGTTCGATAAGGTACTGCACATAAGGCTACTTAAAAAGATAAGAGTGTTGGGGGTAGTATATTCGCATGGATAGAGGATTGGCTAACTAATAGAAGACAGAGAGTTGGGATGAGGGGGGGCATTTTCAGGATGGCAACCTGTAACTAGTGGAGTGCCACAGGGATCAGTGCTGGGGCCACAATTATTTACAATATATTTTAATGTCTTAAATGAGGGAAGTGAATGTACTATCGCCAAGTTTTCAGATGACACAAAAATAGGTGGAAGGTGGTGAGGATGACACAAAGAGTCTACAGAGGGATATAGACAGGTTAAGTGAGTGGGTCAAAATCTTGGCAGATGGAATATAATGTGTGAAAAAGTGAGGTTATGCACTTTGGCAGGAAGAATAGAGGAGCTGAATATTATTTAAATGGAGAAAGGCTGCAGAGAGCTGCAGCACAGAGGGATTTGGGGATCCTTGTGCATGAATCCCAAAAAACTAGCATACAAGTTCAACAGGTAATAGGGAAGGCAAATGGAATGTTGGCCTTTATCTCAAAGGGAATGGAGTATAAAAATAGGGAAGTCTTGCTAAAATTATATAAGGCACATGTTAGACCACACCTAAAATACTGTGAACAGTTTTGGATCCCAAATCTAAGGAAAGATATACTGGCATTGGAGGCAGTCCAAAGGAGGTT
Source organism: Cetorhinus maximus (assembly GCF_964194155.1). Taxonomy (NCBI): domain Eukaryota; kingdom Metazoa; phylum Chordata; class Chondrichthyes; order Lamniformes; family Cetorhinidae; genus Cetorhinus; species Cetorhinus maximus. The sequence goes on from NW_027596633.1 coordinate 29,556, forward strand.
CACTAAGTTGATCCCGGGTATGGAGGGATTTTCTTATGAGGAGAGGTTGATTAGGATGGGCTTGTACTCATTGGAGTTTAGAAGAATGAGAGGTGACCTTATTGAAACATATAAGATTCTTAGGGGGCTTGACAGGGTAGGTGCTGAGAGGTTGTTTCCCCTTGTGGGAGAGTCTAGGCCCAGAGGGCATAATCTCAGAGTAAGGGGGCGGCCATTTGAACCAGAGATGAGGAGGAATTTCTTCTCTCAGAGGGTAGTGAATCTGTGGAATTCTTTACCGCAGGGGGCTATAGAGGCTGGGTCATTAAGTATATGCAAGGCTGAGATAGACAGATTTTTAATCAGTAAGGGAATCAAGGGGTATGGGGAAAAGGCAGGAAAGTGAAATTGGGGATTATCAGATCAGCCACGATCTCATTGAATGGCAGAGCAGACTTGATGTGTGAAATTGCCTCCTGCTCCTATGTCTCATGGTTTCCATTCTCTCTGCTTTCCCCAGCTGTGTACAGTAAATTATTCAGGGTGAATATCGAGAGCAATCCTGACCAACACTCTTTTTATTCTGACTATTTAAACGGTAATATTAAAATAATCTGCCTTGTGATATTTCATCCTGCAAGTAGGCTAGAAATAAACGTGTGTACCCTCACACTGTGCATTACTCCCATTAATTGTACCCTCACACTGTGCATTACTCCCGTTAATTGTACCCTCACACTGTGCATTACTCCCGTTAATTGTACCCTCACACTGTGCATTACTCCCGTTAATTGTACCCTCACACTGTGCATTACTCCCGTTAATTGTACCCTCACACTGTGCATTACTCCCGTTAATTGCCTGCCAGCAGAAATGGTGAGGACTTGTCTGAAACATAGCATTCAGGAATAGAGGGCAGTGTAAGAATCTGCATGATGGGGGATGTGAGAGTGGAAAGCAGTGGTGATGCTGGGTTTAACGTGTGGCCTAAGTGGATTCTGATTAACGTAGGGGAGGAGAGAGAGTGAGAGCATGGAGGGAAGACCTCACTGACAGCATGGCATTATGATAGCCAACATGAATGAATGGCCCCATTATGCTTTCTCCTACGACACTGTGGTTTATCTCTGTTACTCAGCAATGACACCAGAATGAAAATCACTATTATAGTCAGATACATACTGGAGTGGCAATTTATTGAAATCTACTAAGCTCCCCAAACCAACCAAACAATTGGAATCAGAGGTGAAAACTAACAGGGTAATAAAATTCACACTGAGGCAAAACTGACATTTCATATTTTCAAATGTACATTAAAAAAATGAAATTAGCAGCATCTGTCAATGAAAAGGGCAATTAAATTGCAGGAAAATGAGTGGAAAGGGAGTGCAGTCTTTGTTAGTGTTGCATGTCATTTAGACTGCTATCCTCCCTCTGCAGGATAACTAAACATTAGAGAAGAAATGTTTCTGCTGATCATAAGCTGTGGGGACAAGTAGTGAGAAAGGAGCAGCCACATGCTGTCCGGGGATGGTGCCAGGGGTCTGGGGTATACAGAGTTTCAGATTACTGGGCTGTAGTGTTTACTGATTATGGGGTGTAGTGTTTGTTGATTATGGGGTGTAGTGTTTACTGATTATGGGGTGTAGTGTTTACTGATTATGGAGTGTAGTGTTTACTGATTATGGAGTGTAGTGTTTTACTGATTATGGGGTATAGTGTTTACTGATTATGGGGTGTAGTGTTTACTGTTTATGGGGTGTAGTGTTTACTGATTATGGGGTGTAGTGTTTACTGATGATGGGGTGTAGTGTTTACTGATGATGGAGTGTAGTGTTTACTGATTATGGAGTGTAGTGTTTACTGATTATGGAGTGTAGTGTTTACTGATTATGGGGTGTAGTGTTTACTGATTATGGGGTGTAGTGTTTACTGATTATTGGGTGTAGTGTTTACTGATTATGGGGTGTAGTGTTTACTGATTATGGGGTGTAGTGTTTACTGATTATGGGGTGTAGTGTTGACTGATTATTGGGTGTAGTGTTTACTGATTATGGGGTGTAGTGTTTACTGATTATGGGGTGTAGTGTTTACTGATTATTGGGTGTAGTGATTACTGATTATGGGGTGTAGAGTTTACTGATTATGGGGTGTAGTGTTTACTGATTATGGGGTGTAGTGTTTACTGTTATGGGGTGTAGTCTTTACTGATTATGGGGTGTAGTGTTTACTGATTATGCAGAGTAGTGTTTACTGATTATGGGGTATAGTGTTTACTGATTATCGAGTGTAGTGTTTACTGATTATGGAGTGTAGTGTTTACTGATTATGGGGTGTAGAGTTTAGTGAATATGGGGTGTAGTGTTTACTGATTATGGGGTGTAGTGTTTCCTGATTATATAGTGTAATGTTTACTGATTATGGAGTGTAGTGTTTACTGATTATGGGGTGCAGTGTTTACTGATTATGGGGTGTAGGGCTTACTGATTATGGAGTGTAGTGTTTACTGATTATGGGGTGTAGTGTTTACTGATTATGGGGTGTAGTGTTTACTGATTATGGGGTGTAGTGTTTACTGATTATGGGGTGTAGTGTTTACTGATTATGGGGTGTAGTGTTTACTGATTATGGGATGTAGTGTTTACTGATTATGGGGTGTAGTGTTTACTGATTATGGGGTGTGGTGTTTACTGATTATGGTGTGTAGTGTTTACAGATTATGGAGTGTAGTGTTTACTGATTATGGAGTGTAGTGTTTACTGATTATGGGGTGTAGTGTTTACTGATTATGGGGTGTAGTGTTTACTGATTATGGGGCGTAGTGTTAAGTGATTGTGGGGTGTAGTGTTTACTGATTATGGGGTGTAGTGTTTACTGTTATGGGGTGTAGTCTTTACTGATTATGGGGTGTCGTGTTTACTGATTATGGGGTGTAGTGTTTACTGATTATGGGGTGTAGTGTTTACTGATTATGGGGTGTAGTGTTTACTGATTATGGAGTGTAGTGTTTGTTGATTATGGGGTGTAGTGTTTACTGATTATGGGGTGTAGTGTTTACTGATTTTGGAGTGTAGTGTTTACTGATTATGGAGTGTAGTGTTTACTGATTATGGGGTGTAGTGTTTACTGATTATGGAGTGTAAAGTTTACTGATTATGGGGTGTAGTGTTTACTGATTAACGAGTGTAGTGTTTACTGATTATGGAGTGTAGTGTTTACTGATTATGGGGTGTAGTGTTTACTGAATATGGGGTGCAGTGTTTACTGATTATGGGGTGTAGTGTTTACTGATTATGGAGTGTAGTGTTTACTGATTATGGAGTGTAAAGTTTACTGATTATGGGGTGTAGTGTTTACTGATTATCGAGTGTAGTGTTTACTGATTATGGAGTGTAGTGTTTACTGATTATGGGGTGTAGTGTTTACTGAATATGGGGTGTAGTGTTTACTGATTATGGGGTGTAGTGTTTAGTGATTATAGAGTGTAGTGTTTACTGATTATGGAGAGTAGTGTTTACTGATTATGGTGTGTAATGTTTACTGATTATGGAGTGTAGTTTTTACAGATTATGGAGTGTAGTGTTTACTGATTATGGAGTGTAGTGTTTACTGATTATGGGGTGTAGTGTTTACTGATTATGGAGTGTAGTGTTTACTGATTATGGAGAGTAGTGTTTACTGATTATGGGGTGTAGTGTTTACTGATTATGGGGTGTAGTGTTTACTGATTATAGAGTGTAGTGTTTACTGATTATGGAGAGTAGTGTTTACTGATTATGGGGTGTAGTGTTTACTGATTATGGGGTGTAGTGCTTACTGATTATGGAGTGTAGTGTTTACTGATTATGGGATGTAGAGTTTACTGATTATGGGGTGTAGTGTTTACTGATTATGGTGTGTAGTGTTTACTGATTATGGAGTGTAGTTTTTACAGATTATGGAGTGTAGTGGTTACTGATTATGGGGTGTAGTGGTTACTGATTATGGGGTGTAGTGTTTACTGATTATGGGGTGTAGTGTTTACTGATTATGGAGTGTAGTGGTTACTGATTATGGGGTGTAGTTTTTACAGATTATGGAGTGCAGTGTTTACTGATTATGGAGTGTAGTGTTTACTGATTATGGGGTGTAGTGTTTACTGATTATGGAGAGTAGTGTTTACTGATTATGGGGTGTAGTGTTTACTGATTATGGGGTGTAGTGTTTACTGATTATGGGGTGTAATGTTTACTGATTATGGGGTGTAGTGTTTACTGATTATGGGGTGTAGTGTTTACTGATTATGGGTTTTAGTGTTTACTGATTATGGGGTGTAGTGTTTACTGATTATGGGGTGTAGTGTTTACTGATTATGGGGTGTAGTGTTAATTGATTATGGAGTGTAGAGTTTACTGATTATGGGGTGTAGTGTTTACTGATTATGGGGTGCAGTGTTTACTGATTATCGAGTGTAGTGTTTACTGATTATGGAGTGTAGTGTTTACTCATTATGGGGTGTAGTGTTTACTGAATATGGGGTGTAGTGTTTACTGATTATGGGGTGTAGTGTTTACTGATTATAGGGTGTAGTGTTTACTGATTATGGAGTGTAGTGTTTACTGATTATGGGGTGTAGTGTTTACTGATTATGGGGTGTAGTGTTTACGGATTAAGGGGTGTAGTGTTTCTTGATTATGGGGTGCAGTGTATACTGATTATGGGGTGTAGTGTTTGTTGATTATGGAGTGTAGTGTTTTACTGATTATGGGGTGTAGTGTTTACTGATTATCGGGTGTAGTGTTTGTTGATTATGGAGTGTAGTGATTGTTGATTATGGAGGGTAGTGTTTACTGACTATGGAGTGTAGTGTTTGTTGATAATGGAGTGTAGTGATTGTTGATTATGGAGGGTAGTGTTTTCTGATTATGGAGTGCAGTGTTTACTGATTATGGAGTCTAGTGCTTACTGATTATGGGGTGTAGTGTTTACTGATTATGGAGTCTAGTGTTTACTGATTATGGAGTGTAGTGTTTACTGATTATGGGGTGTAGTGTTTGTTGATTATGGAGTGTAGTGTTTACTGATTATGGGGTGTAGTGTTTACTGATTATGGGGTGTAGTGTTTACTGATTATGGGGTGTAGTGTTTACTGATTATGGGGTGAAGTGTTTACTGATTATGGGGTGTAGTGTTTACTGATTATGGGATGTAGAGTTTACTGATTATGGGGTGTAGTGTTTAATGATTATGGAGTGTAGTGTTTACTGATTATGGGGTGTAGTGTTTGTTGATTATGGAGCGTAGTGTTTACTGATTATGGGGTGTAGTGTTTACTGATAATGGGGTGTAGTGTTTACTGATTATGGGCTGTAGTGTTTACTGATTATGGGGTGTAGTGTTTACTGATTATGGGGTGTAGTGTTTACTGATTATGGGGTGTAGTGTTTACTGATTATGGGGTGTAGTGTTTAATGATAATGGAGTGTAGTGTTTACTGATTATGGGGTGTAGTCTTTACTGATTATGGGGTGTAGTGTTTACTGATTATGGAGAGTAGTGTTTACTGATTATGGGGTGTAGTGTTTACTGGTTATGGGGTGTAGAGTTTACTGATTATGGGGTGTAGTGTTTACTGATTATGGAGTGTAGTGTGTACTGATTATGGGGTGTAGTGTTTACTGATTATGGAGTGTAGTGTGTACTGATTAAGGGGTGTAGTGTTTACTGATTATGGAGTGTAGTGTTTGTTGATTATGGGGTGTAGTGTTTACTGATTATGGGGTGTAGTGTTTACTGATTATGGAGTGTAGTGTTTACTGATTATGGAGTGTAGTGTTTACTGATTATGGGGTGTAGTGTTTACTGATTATGGAGTGTAAAGTTTACTGATTATGGGGTGTAGTGTTTACTGATTATCGAGTGTAGTGTTTACTGATTATGGAGTGTAGTGTTTACTGATTATGGGGTGTAGTGTTTACTGATTATGGAGTTTAAAGTTTACTGATTATGGGGTGTAGTGTTTACTGATTATCGAGCGTAGTGTTTACTGATTATGGAGTGTAGTGTTTACTGATTATGGGGTGTAGTGTTTACTGAATATGGGGTGTAGTGTTTACTGATTATGGGGTGTAGTGTTTACTGATTATAGAGTGTAGTGTTTACTGATTATGGAGAGTAGTGTTTACTGATTATGGGGTGTAGTGTTTACTGATTATGGGGTGTAGTGCTTACTGATTATGGAGTGTAGTATTTACTGATTATGGGATGTAGTGTTTACTGATTATGGGGTGTAGTGTTTACTGATTATGGGGAGTAGTGTTTACTGATTATGGTGTGTAGTGTTTACTGATTATGGAGTGTAGTTTTTACAGATTATGGAGTGTAGTGTTTACTGATTATGGAGTGTAGTGTTTACTGATTATGGGGTGTAGTGTTTACTGATTATGGGGTGTAGTGTTTACTGATTATGGGGTGTAGTGTTTATTGATTATGGGGTGTAGTGTTTACTGATTATGGGGTTTAGTGTTTACTGATTATGGGGTGTAGTGTTTACTGATTATGGGGTGTAGTGTTTACTGATTATGGGGTGTAATGTTTATTGATTATGGAGTGTAGAGTTTACTGATTATGGGTTGTAGTGTTAACTGATTATGGGGTGCAGTGTTTACTGATTATCGAGTGTAGTGTTTACTGATTATGGAGTGTAGTGTTTAGTCATTATGGGGTGTAGTGTTCACTGAATATGGGGTGTAGTGTTTACTGATTATGGGGTGTAGTGTTTACTGATTATAGGGTGTAGTGTTTACTGATTATGGAGTGTTGTGTTTACTGATTATGGGGTGTAGTGTTTACTGATTATGGGGTGTAGTGCTTACTGATTATGGAGTGTAGTGTTTACTGATTATGGAGTGTAGTGTTTACAGATTATGGAGTGTAGTGTTTACAGATTATGGGGTGTAGTGTTTACTGATTATGGGGTGTAGTGTTTACTGATTATCGAGTGTAGTGTTTACTGATTATGGAGTGTAGTGTTTACTCATTATGGGGTGTAGTGTTCACTGAATATGGGGTGTAGTGTTTACTGATAATGGGGTGTAGTGTTTACTGATTATAGGGTGTAGTGTTTACTGATTATGGAGTGTAGTGTTTACTGATTATGGGGTGTAGTGTTTACTGATTATGGAGTGTAGTGTTTACTGATTATGGAGTGTAGTGTTTACAGATTATGGAGTGTAGTGTTTACAGATTATGGGGTGTAGTGTTTACTGATTATGGGGTGTAGTGTTTACTGATTATGGGGTGTAGTGTTTACTGATTATGGGGTGTAGTGTTTACTGATGATGGGGTGTAGTGTTTACTGATTATGGAGTGTAGCGTTTACTGATTATGGAGTGTAGTGTTTTCTGATTATGGGGTGTAGAGTTTACTGATTATGGGGTGCAGTGTTTACTGATTATGGGGTGTAGTGTTTACTGATTATGGGGTGTAGTGTTTACTGATTATGGGGTGTAGTGTTTACTGATTATGCAGAGTAGTGTTTGCTGATTATGGAGTCTAGTGTTTACTGATTATGGAGTGTAGTGTTTACTGATTATGGGGTGTAGTGTTTGTTGATTATGGAGTGTAGTGTTTACTGATTATGGGGTGTAGTGTTTACTGATTATGGGGTGTAGTGTTTACTGATTATGGGGTGTAGTGTTTACTGATTATGGGGTGAAGTGTTTACTGATTATGGGGTGTAGTGTTTACTCATTATGGGGTGTAGTGTTCACTGAATATGGGGTGTAGTGTTTACTGATTATGGGGTGTAGTGTTTACTGATTATAGGGTGTAGTGTTTACTGATTATGGAGTGTAGTGTTTACTGATTATGGGGTGTAGTGTTTACTGATTATGGGGTGTAGTGCTTACTGATTATGGAGTGTAGTGTTTACTGATTATGGAGTGTAGTGTTTACAGATTATGGAGTGTAGTGTTTACAGATTATGGGGTGTAGTGTTTACTGATTATGGGGTGTAGTGTTTACTGATTATGGGGTGTAGTGTTTACTGATTATGGGGTGTAGTGTTTACTGATTATGGGGTGTAGTGTTTACTGATTATGGAGTGTAGTGTTTTCTGATTATGGGGTGTAGAGTTTACTGATTATGGGGTGCAGTGTTTACTGATTATGGGGTGTAGTGTTTACTGATTATGGGGTGTAGTGTTTACTGATTATGCAGAGTAGTGTTTACTGATTATGGAGTCTAGTGTTTACTGATTATGGAGTGTAGTGTTTACTGATTATGGGGTGTAGTGTTTGTTGATTATGGAGTGTAGTGTTTACTGATTATGGGGTGTAGTGTTTACTGATTATGGGGTGTAGTGTTTACTGATTATGGGGTGTAGTGTTTACTGATTATGGGGTGAAGTGTTTACTGATTATGGGGTGTAGTGTTTACTGATTATGGGATGTAGAGTTTACTGATTATGGGGTGTAGTGTTTAATGATTATGGAGAGTAGTGTTTACTGATTATGGGGTGTAGTGTTTGTTGATTATGGAGTTTAGTGTTTACTGATTATGGGGTGTAGTGTTTACTGATAATGGGGTGTAGTGTTTACTGATTATGGGGTGTAGTGTTTACTGATTATGGGGTGTAGTGTTTACTGATTATAGAGTGTAGTGTTTACTGATTAAGGAGTGTAGTGTTTACTGATTATGGGGTGTAGTGTTTACTGATTATGGGGTGTAGTGCTTACTGATTATGGAGTGTAGTGTTTACTGATTATGGGGTGTAGTGTTTACTGATTATGGGATGTAGTGTTTACTGATTATGGGATGTAGTGCTTACTGATAATGGGGTGTAGTGTTTACTGATTATGGGGTGCAGTGTTTACTGATTATGGTGTGTAGTGTTTACTGATAATGGAGTGTAGTGTTTACTGATTATGGGGTGTAGAGTTTACTGATTATGAGGTGTAGTGTTTACTGATTATGGGATGTAGTGTTTACTGATTATGGAGTGTAGTGTTTACTGATTATGGAGTGTAGTGTTTACAGATTATGGAGTGTAGTGTTTACTGATAATGGGGTGTAGTGCTTAGTGATTATGGGTTGTAGTGTTTACCGATTATGGGGTGCAGTGTTTACTGATAATGGGGTGTAGTGTTTACTGACTATGGAGTGTAGTTTTTACTGATTATGGGGTGTAGTGTTTACTGATTATGGGGTGTAGTGTTTACTGATCATGGGGTGAAGTGTTTACTGACTATGGAGTGTAGTGTTTACTGATTATGGGGTGTAGTGTTTACTGAATATGGGATGTAGTGTTTACTGATTATGGAGTGTAGTGTTTACTGATTATGGAGTGTAGTGTTTACAGATTATGGAGTGTAGTGTTTACTGATAATGGGGTGTAGTGTTTAGTGATTATGGGGTGTAGTGTTTACTGATTATGGGGTGCAGTGTTTACTGATAATGGGGTGTAGTTTTTACTGACTATGGAGTGCAGTGTTTACTGATTATGGGGTGTAGTGTTTACTGATAATGGGGTGTAGTGTTTACTGACTATGGAGTGTAGTGTTTACTGATTATGGGGTGTAGTGTTTACTGATTATGGGGTGTAGTGTTTACTGATTATGGGGTGCAGTGTTTACAGATTATGGGGTGTAGTGTTTACTGATTATGGAGCGTAGTGTTTAATGATTATGGGGTGTAGTGTTTACTGATTATGGAATGTAGTGTTTACTGATTATGGGGTGTAGTGTTTACTGATTATGGGGTGTAGTGTTTACTGATTATGGGGTGTAGTGTTTACTGATCATGGGGTGAAGTGTTTACTGCTTATGGGGTGCAGTGTTTACAGATTATGGAGTGTAGTGTTTACTGATTATGGAGTGTAGTGTTTACTGATTATGGAGCGTAGTGTTTACTGATTATGGTGTGTAGTGTTTACTGATTATGGGGTGTAGTGTTTACTGATTATGTGGTGTAGCGTTTAATGATTATGGAGTGTAGTGCTTACTGATTATGGAGCGTAGTGTTTACTGATTATGGAGCGTAGTGTTTACTGTTTATGGGGTGTAGTGTTTACTGATTATGGGGTGTAGTGTTTACTGATTATGGGGTGTAGCGTTTACTGATTATGGGGTGTAGTGTTTACTGATTATGGAGCGTAGTGTTTACTGATTATGGGGTGTAGTGTTTACTGATTATGGGGTGTAGCGTTTACTGATTATGGAGTGTAATGTTTACTGATTATGGGGTGTATTGTTTACTGTTTATGGGGTGTAGTGTTTGTTGATTATGGGGTGTAGTGTTTACTGATTATGGGGTGTAGTGTTTGTTGATTATGGAGTGTAGTGTTTTACTGATTATGGGGTGTAGTGTTTACTGATTATCGGGTGTAGTGTTCGTTGATTATGGGGTGTAGTGTTTACTGATTATGGGGTGTAGTGTTTACTGATTATGGAGTGTAGTGTTTACTGATTATGGAGTGTAGTGTTTACTGATTATGGGGTGTAGTGTTTACTGATTATGGAGTGTAAAGTTTACTGATTATGGGGTGTAGTGTTTACTGATTATCGAGTGTAGTGTTTACTGATTATGGAGTGTAGTGTTTACTGATTATGGGGTGTAGTGTTTACTGATTATGGAGTGTAAAGTTTACTGATTATGGTGTGTAGTGTTTACTGATTATCGAGCGTAGTGTTTACTGATTATGGAGTGTAGTGTTTACTGATTATGGGGTGTAGTGTTTACTGAATATGGGGTGTAGTGTTTACTGATTTTGGGGTGTAGTGTTTACTGATTATAGAGTGTAGTGTTTACTGATTATGGAGAGTAGTGTTTACTGATTATGGGGTGTAGTGTTTACTGATTATGGGGTGTAGTGCTTACTGATTATGGAGTGTAGTTTTTACAGATTATGGAGTGTAGTGTTTACTGATTATGGAGTGTAGTGTTTACTGATTCTGGGGTGTAGTGTTTACTGATTATGGGGTGTAGTGTTTACTGATTATGGGGTGTAGTGTTTACTGATTATGGGGTGTAGTGTTTACTGATTATGGGGTTTAGTGTTTACTGATTATGGGGTGTAGTGTTTACTGATTATGGGGTGTAGTGTTTACTTATTATGGGGTGTAGTGTTTACTGATTATGGGGTGTAATGTTTATTGATTATGGAGTGTAGAGTTTACTGATTATGGGGTGTAGTGTTTACTGATTATGGGGTGCAGTGTTTACTGATTATCGAGTGTAGTGTTTACTGATTATGGAGTGTAGTGTTTACTCATTATGGGGTGTAGTGTTCACTGAATATGGGGTGTAGTGTTTACTGATTATGGGGTGTAGTGTTTACTGATTATAGGGTGTAGTGTTTACTGATTATGGAGTGTAGTGTTTACTGATTATGGGGTGTAGTGTTTACTGATTATGGGGTGTAGTGCTTACTGATTATGGAGTGTAGTGTTTACTGATTATGGAGTGTAGTGTTTACAGATTATGGAGTGTAGTGTTTACAGATTATGGGGTGTAGTGTTTACTGATTATGGGGTGTAGTGTTTACTGATTATGGAGTGTAGTGTTTACTGATTATGGAGTGTAGTGTTTACTCATTATGGGGTGTAGTGTTCACTGAATATGGGGTGTAGTGTTTACTGATTATGGGGTGTAGTGTTTACTGATTATAGGGTGTAGTGTTTACTGATTATGGAGTGTAGTGTTTACTGATTATGGGGTGTAGTGTTTACTGATTATGGGGTGTAGTGCTTACTGATTATGGAGTGTAGTGTTTACTGATTATGGAGTGTAGTGTTTACAGATTATGGAGTGTAGTGTTTACAGATCATGGGGTGTAGTGTTTACTGAAAATGGGGTGTAGTGTTTACTGATTATGGGGTGTAGTGTTTACTGATTATGGGGTGTAGTGTTTACTGATTATGGAGTGTAGCGTTTACTGATTATGGAGTGTAGTGTTTTCTGATTATGGGGTGTAGTGTTTACTGATTATGGAGTGTAGCGTTTACTGATTATGGAGTGTAGTGTTTTCTGATTATGGGGTGTAGAGTTTACTGATTATGGGGTGCAGTGTTTACTGATTATGGGGTGTAGTGTTTACTGATTATGGGGTGTAGTGTTTACTGATTATGGGGTGTAGTGTTTACTGATTATGCAGAGTAGTGTTTACTGATTATGGAGTCTAGTGTTTACTGATTATGGAGTTTAGTGTTTACTGATTATGGGGTGTAGTGTTTGTTGATTATGGAGTGTAGTGTTTACTGATTATGGGGTGTAGTGTTTACTGATTATGGGGTGTAGTGTTTACTGATTATGGGGTGAAGTGTTTACTGATTATGGGGTGTAGTGTTTACTCATTATGGGGTGTAGTGTTCACTGAATATGGGGTGTAGTGTTTACTGATTATGGGGTGTAGTGTTTCCTGATTATAGGGTGTAGTGTTTACTGATTATGGAGTGTAGTGTTTACTGATTATGGGGTGTAGTGTTTACTGATTATGGGGTGTAGTGCTTACTGATTATGGAGTGTAGTGTTTACTGATTATGGAGTGTAGTGTTTACAGATTATGGAGTGTAGTGTTTACAGATTATGGGGTGTAGTGTTTACTGATTATGGGGTGTAGTGTTTACTGATTATGGGGTGTAGTGTTTACTGATTATGGGGTGTAGTGTTTACTGATTATGGAGTGTAGCGTTTACTGATTATGGAGTGTAGTGTTTTCTGATTATGGGGTGTAGAGTTTACTGATTATGGGGTGCAGTGTTTACTGATTATGGGGTGTAGTGTTTACTGATTATGGGGTGTAGTGTTAACTGATTATGGGGTGTAGTGTTTACTGATTATGCAGAGTAGTGTTTACTGATTATGGAGTCTAGTGTTTACTGATTATGGAGTGTAGTGTTTACTGATTATGGGGTGTAGTGTTTGTTGATTATGGAGTGTAGTGTTTACTGATTATGGGGTGTAGTGTTTACTGAATATGGGGTGTAGTGTTTACTGATTATGGGGTGTAGTGTTTACTGATTATGGGGTGAAGTGTTTACTGATTATGGGGTGTAGTGTTTACTGATTATGGGATGTAGAGTTTACTGATTATGGGGTGTAGTGTTTAATGATTATGGAGAGTAGTGTTTACTGATTATGGGGTGTAGTGTTTGTTGATTATGGAGTTTAGTGTTTACTGATTATGGGGTGTAGTGTTTACTGATTATGGGGTGTAGTGTTTACTGATTATGGGGTGTAGTGTTTACTGATTATAGAGTGTAATGTTTACTGATGAAGGAGTGTAGTGTTTACTGATTATGGGGTGTAGTGTTTACTGATTATGGGGTGTAGTGCTTACTGATTATGGAGTGTAGTGTTTACTGATTATGGGGTGTAGTGTTTACTGATTATGGGATGTAGTGTTTACTGATTATGGGATGAAGTGCTTACTGATAATGGGGTGTAGTGTTTACTGATTATGGGGTGCAGTGTTTACTGATTATGGTGTGTAGTGTTTACTGATAATGGAGTGTAGTGTTTACTGATTATGGGGTGTAGAGTTTACTGATTATGGGGTGTAGTGTTTACTGATTATGGGATGTAGTGTTTACTGATTATGGAGTGTAGTGTTTACTGATTATGGAGTGTAGTGTTTACAGATTATGGAGTGTAGTGTTTACTGATAATGGGGTGTAGTGCTTAGTGATTATGGGTTGTAGTGTTTACCGATTATGGGGTGCAGTGTTTACTGATAATGGGGTGTAGTGTTTACTGACTATGGAGTGTAGTGTTTACTGATTATGGGGTGTAGTGTTTACTGATTATGGGGTGTAGTGTTTACTGATCATGGGGTGAAGTGTTTACTGACTATGGAGTGTAGTGTTTACTGATTATGGGGTGTAGTGTTTACTGAATATGGGATGTAGTGTTTACTGATTATGGAGTGTAGTGTTTACTGATTATGGAGTGTAGTGTTTACAGATTATGGAGTGTAGTGTTTACTGATAATGGGGTGTAGTGTTTAGTGATTATGGGGTGTAGTGTTTACCGATTATGGGGTGCAGTGTTTACTGATAATGGGGTGTAGTGTTTACTGACTATGGAGTGTAGTGTTTACTGATTATGGGGTGTAGTGTTTACTGATAATGGGGTGTAGTGTTTACTGACTATGGAGTGTAGTGTTTACTGATTATGGGGTGTAGTGTTTACTGATTATGGGGTGTAGTGTTTACTGATTATGGGGTGCAGTGTTTACAGATTATGGGGTGTAGTGTTTACTGATTATGGAGCGTAGTGTTTACTGATTATGGGGTGTAGTGTTTACTGATTATGGAATGTAGTGTTTACTGATTATGGGGTGTAGTGTTTACTGATTATGGGGTGTAGTGTTTACTGATTATGGGGTGTAGTGTTTACTGATCATGGGGTGAAGTGTTTACTGCTTATGGGGTGCAGTGTTTACAGATTATGGAGTGTAGTGTTTACTGATTATGGAGTGTAGTGTTTACTGATTATGGAGCGTAGTGTTTACTGATTATGGTGTGTAGTGTTTACTGATTATGGGGTGTAGTGTTTACTGATTATGGGGTGTAGCGTTTAATGATTATGGAGTGTAGTGCTTACTGATTATGGAGCGTAGTGTTTACTGATTATGGAGCGTAGTGTTTACTGTTTATGGGGTGTAGTGTTTACTGATTATGGGGTGTAGTGTTTACTGAATATGGGGTGTAGTGATACTGATTATGGGGTGTAGTGTTTACTGATTATAGAGTGTAGTGTTTACTGATTATGGGATGTAGTGCTTACTGATAATGGGGTGTAGTGTTTACTGATTATGGGGTGCAGTGTTTACTGATTATGGTGTGTAGTGTTTACTGATTATGGAGTGTAGTGTTTACTGATTATGGGGTGCAGTGTTTACTGATTATGGGGTGTAGTGTTTACTGATTATGGAGTGTAGTGTTTACTGATTATGGAGTGTAGTGTTTACAGATTATGGAGTGTAGTGTTTACTGATTATGGGGTGTAGTGTTTAGTGATTATGGGGTGTAGTGTTTACTGATTATGGGGTGTAGTGTTTACTGATAATGCGGTGTAGTGTTTACTGACTATGGAGTGTAGTGTTTACTGCTTATGGGGTGTAGTGTTTACTGATTATGGAGTGTAGTGTTTACTGATTATGGAGTGTAGGGTATACTGATTATGGGGTGTAGTGTTTACTGATTATGGAGTGTAGTGTTTACTGATTATGGGGTGTAGTGTTTACTGATTATGGGGTGTAGTGTTTACTGATTATGGAGTGCAGTGTTTACTGATCATGGGGTGTAGTGTTTACTGATTATGGGGTGTAGTGTTTACTGATTATGGGGTGTAGTGTTTACTGATTATGGGGTGCAGTGTTTACAGATTATGGAGTGTAGGGTATACTGATTATGGGGTGTAGTGTTTACTAATTATGGAGCGTAGTGTTTACTGATTATGGAGTGTAGTGTTTACTGATTATGGGGTGTAGTGTTTACTGATTATGGAGTGTAGTGTTTACTGATTATGGCTTGTATCGTTTACTGATTATGGGGTGTAGTGTTTGTTGATTATGGGGTGTAGTGTTTACTGATTATGGGGTGTAGTGTTTGTTGATTATGGAGTGTAGTGTTTGATGATTATGGGGTGTCGTGTTTGTTGATAATGGAGTGCAGTGTTTGTTGATAATGGAGTGTAGTGATTGTTGATTATGGAGGGTAGTGTTTACTGATTATGGAGTGTAGTGTTTACTGATTATGGAGTGTAGTGTTTGATGATAATGGAGTGTAGTGATTATTGATTATGGAGGGTAGTGTTTACTGATTATGGAGTGTAGTGTTTGTTGATAATGGAGTGTAGTGTTTGTTGATTATGGAGTGTAGTGTTAACTGATTATGGAGTGTAGTGTTTACTGATTATGGAGTCTAGTGTTTACTGATTATGGGGTGTAGTGTTTACTGATTATGGGGTGTGGTGTTTACTGATTATGGAGTGTAGTGTTTACTGATTATGCAGTTTAGTGTTTACTGATTATGGGGTGTAGTGTTTACTGATTATGGAGTGTAGTGTTTACTGATTATGGGGTGTAGTGTTTACTGATTATGGGGTGTAGTGTTTACTGATTATGGGGTGAAGTGTTGACTGATTATGGGGTGTGGTGTTTACTGATTATGGGGTGTAGTGTTGACTGATTATGGGGTTTAGTGTTTACTGATTATGGGGTGTAGTGTTGACTGATTATGGGGTGTAGTGTTTACTGATTATTGGAGTGTAGTGTTTACTGATTATGCAGAGTAGTGTTTACTGATTATGGGGTGTAGTGTTTACTGATTATGGGGTGTAGTGTTTACTGATTATGGGGTGTAGTGTTTACTGATTATGGGGTGTAGTGTTTACTGATTATGGGGTGTAGTGTTGACTGATTATGGGGTGCAGTGTTTACTGATTATGGTGTGTAGTGTTGACTGATTATGGGGTGTAGTGTTTACTGATTATGGGGTGTAGTGTTTACTGATTATGGGGTGTATTGTTTACGGATTAAGGGGTGTAGTGTTTCTTGATTATGGGGTGTAGTGTATACTGATTATGGGGTGTAGTGTTTGTTGATTATGGAGTGTAGTGTTTTACTGATTATGGGGTGTAGTGTTTACTGATTATCGGGTGTAGTGTTTGTTGATTATGGAGTGTAGTGATTGTTGATTATGGAGGGTAGTGTTTACTGACTATGGAGTGTAGTGTTTGTTGATAATGGAGTGTAGTGATTGTTGATTATGGAGGGTAGTGTTTTCTGATTATGGAGTGTAGTGTTTACTGATTATGGAGTCTAGTGCTTACTGATTATGGGGTGTAGTGTTTACTGATTATGGAGTCTAGTGTTTACTGATTATGGAGTGTAGTGTTTACTGATTATGGGGTGTAGTGTTTGTTGATTATGGAGTGTAGTGTTTACTGATTATGGGGTGTAGTGTTTACTGATTATGGGGTGTAGTGTTTACTGATTATGGGGTGAAGTGTTTACTGATTATGGGGTGTAGTGTTTACTGATTATGGGATGTAGAGTTTACTGATTATGGGGTGTAGTGTTTAATGATTATGGAGTGTAGTGTTTACTGATTATGGGGTGTAGTGTTTGTTGATTATGGAGCGTAGTGTTTACTGATTATGGGGTGTAGTGTTTACTGATAATGGGGTGTAGTGTTTACTGATTATGGGCTGTAGTGTTTACTGATTATGGGGTGTAGTGTTTACTGATTATGGGGTGTAGTGTTTACTGATTATGGGGTGTAGTGTTTACTGATTATGGGGTGTAGTGTTTAATGATAATGGAGTGTAGTGTTTACTGATTATGGGGTGTAGTCTTTACTGATTATGGGGTGTAGTGTTTACTGATTATGGAGAGTAGTGTTTACTGATTATGGGGTGTAGTGTTTACTGGTTATGGGGTGTAGAGTTTACTGATTATGGGGTGTAGTGTTTACTGATTATGGAGTGTAGTGTTTGTTGATTATGGGGTGTAGTGTTTACTGATTATGGGGTGTAGTGTTTACTGATTATGGAGTGTAGTGTTTACTGATTATGGAGTGTAGTGTTTACTGATTATGGGGTGTAGTGTTTACTGATTATGGAGTGTAAAGTTTACTGATTATGGGGTGTAGTGTTTACTGATTATCGAGTGTAGTGTTTACTGATTATGGAGTGTAGTGTTTACTGATTATGGGGTGTAGTGTTTACTGATTATGGAGTGTAAAGTTTACTGATTATGGGGTGTAGTGTTTACTGATTATCGAGCGTAGTGTTTACTGATTATGGAGTGTAGTGTTTACTGATTATGGGGTGTAGTGTTTACTGAATATGGGGTGTAGTGTTTACTGATTATGGGGTGTAGTGTTTACTGATTATAGAGTGTAGTGTTTACTGATTATGGAGAGTAGTGTTTACTGATTATGGGGTGTAGTGTTTACTGATTATGGGGTGTAGTGCTTACTGATTATGGAGTGTAGTATTTACTGATTATGGGATGTAGTGTTTACTGATGATGGGGTGTAGTGTTTACTGATTATGGGGTGTAGTGTTTACTGATTATGGTGTGTAGTGTTTACTGATTATGGAGTGTAGTTTTTACAGATTATGGAGTGTAGTGTTTACTGATTATGGAGTGTAGTGTTTACTGATTATGGGGTGTAGTGTTTACTGATTATGGGGTGTAGTGTTTACTGATTATGGGGTGTAGTGTTTACTGATTATGGGATTTAGTGTTTACTGATTATGGGGTGTAGTGTTTACTGATTATGGGGTGTAATGTTTATTGATTATGGAGTGTAGAGTTTACTGATTATGGGTTGTAGTGTTTACTGATTATGGGGTGCAGTGTTTACTGATTATCGAGTGTAGTGTTTACTGATTATGGAGTGTAGTGTTTACTCATTATGGGGTGTAGTGTTCACTGAATATGGGGTGTAGTGTTTACTGATTATGGGGTGTAGTGTTTACTGATTATAGGGTGTAGTGTTTACTGATTATGGAGTGTAGTGTTTACTGATTATGGGGTGTAGTGTTTACTGATTATGGGGTGTAGTGCTTACTGATTATGGAGTGTAGTGTTTACTGATTATGGAGTGTAGTGTTTACAGATTATGGAGTGTAGTGTTTACAGATTATGGGGTGTAGTGTTTACTGATTATGGGGTGTAGTGTTTACTGATTATCGAGTGTAGTGTTTACTGATTATGGAGTGTAGTGTTTACTCATTATGGGGTGTAGTGTTCACTGAATATGGGGTGTAGTGTTTACTGATTATGGGGTGTAGTGTTTACTGATTATAGGGTGTAGTGTTTACTGATTATGGAGTGTAGTGTTTACTGATTATGGGGTGTAGTGTTTACTGATTATGGGGTGTAGTGCTTACTGATTATGGAGTGTAGTGTTTACTGATTATGGAGTGTAGTGTTTACAGATTATGGAGTGTAGTGTTTACAGATTATGGGGTGTAGTGTTTACTGATTATGGGGTGTAGTGTTTACTGATTATGGGGTGTAGTGTTTACTGATTATGGGGTGTAGTGTTTACTGATTATGGGGTGTAGTGTTTACTGATTATGGAGTGTAGCGTTTACTGATTATGGAGTGTAGTGTTTTCTGATTATGGGGTGTAGAGTTTACTGATTATGGGGTGCAGTGTTTACTGATTATGGGGTGTAGTGTTTACTGATTATGGGGTGTAGTGTTTACTGATTATGGGGTGTAGTGTTTACTGATTATGCAGAGTAGTGTTTACTGATTATGGAGTCTAGTGTTTACTGATTATGGAGTGTAGTGTTTACTGATTATGGGGTGTAGTGTTTGTTGATTATGGAGTGTAGTGTTTACTGATTATGGGGTGTAGTGTTTACTGATTATGGGGTGTAGTGTTTACTGATTATGGGTTGAAGTGTTTACTGATTATGGGGTGTAGTGTTTACTCATTATGGGGTGTAGTGTTCACTGAATATGGGGTGTAGTGTTTACTGATTATGGGGTGTAGTGTTTACTGATTATAGGGTGTAGTGTTTACTGATTATGGAGTGTAGTGTTTACTGATTATGGGGTGTAGTGCTTACTGATTATGGAGTGTAGTGTTTACTGATTATGGAGTGTAGTGTTTACAGATTATGGAGTGTAGTGTTTACAGATTATGGGGTGTAGTGTTTACTGATTATGGGGTGTAGTGTTTACTGATTATGGGGTGTAGTGTTTACTGATTATGGGGTGTAGTGTTTACTGGTTATGGGGTGTAGTGTTTACTGATTATGGAGTGTAGTGTTTTCTGATTATGGGGTGTAGAGTTTACTGATTATGGGGTGCAGTGTTTACTGATTATGGGGTGTAGTGTTTACTGATTATGGGGTGTAGTGTTTACTGATTATGGGGTGTAGTGTTTACTGATTATGCAGAGTAGTGTTTACTGATTATGGAGTCTAGTGTTTACTGATTATGGAGTGTAGTGTTTACTGATTATGGGGTGTAGTGTTTGTTGATAATGGAGTGTAGTGTTTACTGATTATGGGGTGTAGTGTTTACTGATTATGGGGTGTAGTGTTTACTGATTATGGGGTGTAGTGTTTACTGATTATGGGGTGAAGTGTTTACTGATTATGGGGTGTAGTGTTTACTGATTATGGGATGTAGAGTTTACTGATTATGGGGTGTAGTGTTTAATGATTATGGAGAGTAGTGTTTACTGATTATGGGGTGTAGTGTTTGTTGATTATGGAGTTTAGTGTTTACTGATTATGGGGTGTAGTGTTTACTGATAATGGGGTGTAGTGTTTACTGATTATGGGGTGTAGTGTTTACTGATTATGGGGTGTAGTGTTTACTGATTATAGAGTGTAGTGTTTACTGATTAAGGAGTGTAGTGTTTACTGATTATGGGGTGTAGTGTTTACTGATTATGGGGTGTAGTGCTTACTGATTATGGAGTGTAGTGTTTACTGATTATGGGGTGTAGTGTTTACTGATTATGGGATGTAGTGTTTACTGATTATGGGACGTAGTGCTTACTGATAATGGGGTGTAGTGTTTACTGATTATGGGGTGCAGTGTTTACTGATTATGGTGTGTAGTGTTTACTGATTATGGGGTGTAGTGTTTACTGATTATGGGGTGTAGTGTTTACTGATCATGGGGTGAAGTGTTTACTGACTATGGAGTGTAGTGTTTACTGATTATGGGGTGTAGTGTTTACTGAATATGGGATGTAGTGTTTACTGATTATGGAGTGTAGTGTTTACTGATTATGGAGTGTAGTGTTTACAGTTTATGGAGTGTAGTGTTTACTGATAATGGGGTGTAGTGTTTAGTGATTATGGGGTGTAGTGTTTACCGATTATGGGGTGCAGTGTTTACTGATAATGGGGTGTAGTGTTTACTGACTATGGAGTGTAGTGTTTACTGATTATGGGGTGTAGTGTTTACTGATAATGGGGTGTAGTGTTTACTGACTATGGAGTGTAGTGTTTACTGATTATGGGGTGTAGTGTTTACTGATTATGGGGTGTAGTGTTTACTGATTATGGGGTGCAGTGTTTACAGATTATGGGGTGTAGTGTTTACTGATTATGGAGCGTAGTGTTTACTGATTATGGGGTGTAGTGTTTACTGATTATGGAATGTAGTGTTTACTGATTATGGGGTGTAGTGTTTACTGATTATGGGGTGTAGTGTTTACTGATTATGGGGTGTAGTGTTTACTGATCATGGGGTGAAGTGTTTACTGCTTATGGGGTGCAGTGTTTACAGATTATGGAGTGTAGTGTTTACTGATTATGGAGTGTAGTGTTTACTGATTATGGAGCGTAGTGTTTACTGATTATGGTGTGTAGTGTTTACTGATTATGGGGTGTAGTGTTTACTGATTATGGGGTGTAGCGTTTAATGATTATGGAGTGTAGTGCTTACTGATTATGGAGCGTAGTGTTTACTGATTATGGAGCGTAGTGTTTACTGTTTATGGGGTGTAGTGTTTACTGATTATGGGGTGTAGTGTTTACTGATTATGGGGTGTAGCGTTTACTGATTATGGGGTGTAGTGTTTACTGATTATGGAGCGTAGTGTTTACTGATTATGGGGTGTAGTGTTTACTGATTATGGGGTGTAGCGTTTACTGATTATGGAGTGTAATGTTTACTGATTATGGGGTGTATTGTTTACTGTTTATGGGGTGTAGTGTTTGTTGATTATGGGGTGTAGTGTTTACTGATTATGGGGTGTAGTGTTTGTTGATTATGGAGTGTAGTGTTTTACTGATTATGGGGTGTAGTGTTTACTGATTATCGGGTGTAGTGTTCGTTGATTATGGGGTGTAGTGTTTACTGATTATGGGGTGTAGTGTTTACTGATTATGGAGTGTAGTGTTTACTGATTATGGAGTGTAGTGTTTACTGATTATGGGGTGTAGTGTTTACTGATTATGGAGTGTAAAGTTTACTGATTATGGGGTGTAGTGTTTACTGATTATCGAGTGTAGTGTTTACTGATTATGGAGTGTAGTGTTTACTGATTATGGGGTGTAGTGTTTACTGATTATGGAGTGTAAAGTTTACTGATTATGGGGTGTAGTGTTTACTGATTATCGAGCGTAGTGTTTACTGATTATGGAGTGTAGTGTTTACTGATTATGGGGTGTAGTGTTTACTGAATATGGGGTGTAGTGTTTACTGATTATGGGGTGTAGTGTTTACTGATTATAGAGTGTAGTGTTTACTGATTATGGAGAGTAGTGTTTACTGATTATGGGGTGTAGTGTTTACTGATTATGGGGTGTAGTGCTTACTGATTATGGAGTGTAGTATTTACTGATTATGGGATGTAGTGTTTACTGATTATGGGGTGTAGTGTTTACTGATTATGGGGTGTAGTGTTTACTGATTATGGTGTGTAGTGTTTACTGATTATGGAGTGTAGTTTTTACAGATTATGGAGTGTAGTGTTTACTGATTATGGAGTGTAGTGTTTACTGATTCTGGGGTGTAGTGTTTACTGATTATGGGGTGTAGTGTTTACTGATTATGGGGTGTAGTGTTTACTGATTATGGGGTGTAGTGTTTACTGATTATGGGGTTTAGTGTTTACTGATTATGGGGTGTAGTGTTTGTTGATTATGGAGTGTAGTGTTTACTGATTATGGGGTCTAGTGTTTACTGATTATGGGGTGTAGTGTTTACTGATTATGGGGTGTAATGTTTATTGATTATGGAGTGTAGAGTTTACTGATTATGGGATGTAGTGTTTACTGATTATGGGGTGTAGTGTTTACTGATTATGGGGTGTAGTGTTTACTGATTATGGTGTGTAGTGTTTACTGATTATGGGGTGTAGTGTTTACTGATTATGGGGTGTAGTGTTTACTGATTATGGAGTGTGGTGTTTACTGATTATGGGGTGTAGTGTTTACTGATTATGGGGTGTAGTGTTTACTGATTATGGGGTGACGTGTTGACTGATTATGGGGTGTAGTGTTTACTGATTATGGGGTGTAGTGTTGACTGATTATGGGGTTTAGTGTTTACTGATTATGGGGTGTAGTGTTGACTGATTATGGGGTGTAGTGTTTACTGATTATTGGAGTGTAGTGTTTACTGATTATGCAGAGTAGTGTTTACTGATTATGGGGTGTAGTGTTTACTGATTATGGGGTGTAGTGTTTACTGATTATGGGGTGTAGTGTTTACTGATTATGGGGTGTAGTGTTTACTGATTATGGGGTGTAGTGTTTACTGATTATGGGGTGTAGTGTTGACTGATTATGGGGTGTAGTGTTTACTGATTATGGGGTGTAGTGTTTACTGATTATGGGGTGTAGTGTTGACTGATTATGGGGTGCAGTGTTTACTGATTATGGTGTGTAGTGTTGACTGATTATGGGGTGTAGTGTTTACTGATTATGGGGTGTAGTGTTTACTGATTATGGGGTGTATTGTTTACGGATTAAGGGGTGTAGTGTTTCTTGATTATGGGGTGTAGTGTATACTGATTATGGGGTGTAGTGTTTGTTGATTATGGAGTGTAGTGCTTTACTGATTATGGGGTGTAGTGTTTACTGATTATCGGGTGTAGTGTTTGTTGATTATGGAGTGTAGTGATTGTTGATTATGGAGGGTAGTGTTTACTGACTATGGAGTGTAGTGTTTGTTGATAATGGAGTGTAGTGATTGTTGATTATGGAGGGTAGTGTTTTCTGATTATGGAGTGTAGTGTTTACTGATTATGGAGTCTAGTGCTTACTGATTATGGGGTGTAGTGTTTACTGATTATGGAGTCTAGTGTTTACTGATTATGGAGTGTAGTGTTTACTGATTATGGGGTGTAGTGTTTGTTGATTATGGAGTGTAGTGTTTACTGATTATGGGGTGTAGTGTTTACTGATTATGGGGTGTAGTGTTTACTGATTATGGGGTGAAGTGTTTACTGATTATGGGGTGTAGTGTTTACTGATTATGGGATGTAGAGTTTACTGATTATGGGGTGTAGTGTTTAATGATTATGGAGTGTAGTGTTTACTGATTATGGGGTGTAGTGTTTGTTGATTATGGAGCGTAGTGTTTACTGATTATGGGGTGTAGTGTTTACTGATAATGGGGTGTAGTGTTTACTGATTATGGGCTGTAGTGTTTACTGATTATGGGGTGTAGTGTTTACTGATTATGGGGTGTAGTGTTTACTGATTATGGGGTGTAGTGTTTACTGATTATGGGGTGTAGTGTTTAATGATAATGGAGTGTAGTGTTTACTGATTATGGGGTGTAGTCTTTACTGATTATGGGGTGTAGTGTTTACTGATTATGGAGAGTAGTGTTTACTGATTATGGGGTGTAGTGTTTACTGGTTATGGGGTGTAGAGTTTACTGATTATGGGGTGTAGTGTTTACTGATTATGGAGTGTAGTGTGTACTGATTATGGGGTGTAGTGTTTACTGATTATGGAGTGTAGTGTGTACTGATTAAGGGGTGTAGTGTTTACTGATTATGGAGTGGAGTGTTTGTTGATTATGGGGTGTAGTGTTTACTGATTATGGGGTGTAGTGTTTACTGATTATGGAGTGTAGTGTTTACTGATTATGGAGTGTAGTGTTTACTGATTATGGGGTGTAGTGTTTACTGATTATGGAGTGTAAAGTTTACTGATTATGGGGTGTAGTGTTTACTGATTATCGAGGGTAGTGTTTACTGATTATGGAGTGTAGTGTTTACTGATTATGGGGTGTAGTGTTTACTGATTATGGAGTGTAAAGTTTACTGATTATGGGGTGTAGTGTTTACTGATTATCGAGCGTAGTGTTTACAGATTATGGAGTGTAGTGTTTACTGATTATGGGGTGTAGTGTTTACTGAATATGGGGTGTAGTGTTTACTGATTATGGGGTGTAGTGTTTACTGATTATAGAGTGTAGTGTTTACTGATTATGGAGAGTAGTGTTTACTGATTATGGGGTGTAGTGTTTACTGATTATGGGGTGTAGTGCTTACTGATTATGGAGTGTAGTATTTACTGATTATGGGATGTAGTGTTTACTGATTATGGGGTGTAGTGTTTACTGATTATGGCGTGTAGTGTTTACTGATTATGGTGTGTAGTGTTTACTGATTATGGAGTGTAGTTTTTACAGATTATGGAGTGTAGTGTTTACTGATTATGGAGTGTAGTGTTTACTGATTATGGGGTGTAGTGTTTACTGATTATGGGGTGTAGTGTTTACTGATTATGGGGTGTAGTGTTTACTGATTATGGGGTGTAGTGTTTACTGATTATGGGGTTTAGTGTTTACTGATTATGGGGTGTAGTGTTTACTGATTATGGGGTGTAGTGTTTACTGATTATGGGGTGTAATGTTTATTGATTATGGAGTGTAGAGTTTACTGATTATGGGGTGCAGTGTTTACTGATTATCGAGTGTAGTGTTTACTGATTATGGAGTGTAGTGTTTACTCATTATGGGGTGTAGTGTTCACTGAATATGGGGTGTAGTGTTTACTGATTATGGGGTGTAGTGTTTACTGATTATAGGGTGTAGTGTTTACTGATTATGGAGTGTAGTGTTTACTGATTATGGGGTGTAGTGTTTACTGATTATGGGGTGTAGTGCTTACTGATTATGGAGTGTAGTGTTTACTGATTATGGAGTGTAGTGTTTACAGATTATGGAGTGTAGTGTTTACAGATTATGGGGTGTAGTGTTTACTGATTATGGGGTGTAGTGTTTACTGATTATCGAGTGTAGTGTTTACTGATTATGGAGTGTAGTGTTTACTCATTATGGGGTGTAGTGTTTACTGATTATGGGGTGTAGTGTTTACTGATTATGGTGTGTAGCGTTTAATGATTATGGAGTGTAGTGTTTTCTGATTATGGGGTGTAGAGTTTACTGATTATGGGGTGCAGTGTTTACTGATAATGGGGTGTAGTGTTTACTGATTATGGGGTGTAGTGTTTACTGATTATGGGGTGTAGTGTTTACTGATTATGCAGAGTAGTGTTTACTGATTATGGAGTGTAGTGTTTACTGATTATGGGGTGTAGTGTTTACTGATTATGGGGTGTAGTGCTTACTGATTATGGAGTGTAGTGTTTACTGATTATGGAGTGTAGTGTTTACAGATTATGGAGTGTAGTGTTTACAGATTATGGGGTGTAGTGTTTACTGATTATGGGGTGTAGTGTTTACTGATTATGGGGTGTAGTGTTTACTGATTATGGGGTGTAGTGTTCACTGAATATGGGGTGTAGTGTTTACTGATTATGGGGTGTAGTGTTTACTGATTATAGGGTGTAGTGTTTACTGATTATGGAGTGTAGTGTTTACTGATTATGGGGTGCAGTGTTTACTGATTATGGGGTGTAGTGCTTACTGATTATGGAGTGTAGTGTTTACTGATTATGGAGTGTAGTGTTTACAGATTATGGAGTGTAGTGTTTACAGATTATGGGGTGTAGTGTTTACTGATTATGGGGTGTAGTGTTTACTGATTATGGGGTGTAGTGTTTACTGATTATGGGGTGTAGTGTTTACTGATTATGGGGTGTAGTGTTTACTGATTATGGAGTGTAGCGTTTACTGATTATGGAGTGTAGTGTTTTCTGATTATGGGGTGTAGAGTTTACTGATTAAGGGGTGCAGTGTTTACTGATTATGGGGTGTAGTGTTTACTGATTATGGGGTGTAGTGTTTACTGATTATGGGGTGTAGTGTTTACTGATTATGCAGAGTAGTGTTTACTGATTATGGAGTCTAGTGTTTACTGATTATGGAGTGTAGTGTTTACTGATTATGGGGTGTAGTGTTTGTTGATTATGGAGTGTAGTGTTTACTGATTATGGGGTGTAGTGTTTACTGATTATGGGGTGTAGTGTTTACTGATTATGGGGTGTAGTGTTTACTGATTATGGGGTGAAGTGTTTACTGATTATGGGGTGTAGTGTTTACTCATTATGGGGTGTAGTGTTCACTGAATATGGGGTGTAGTGTTTACTGATTATGGGGTGTAGTGTTTACTGATTATAGGGTGTAGTGTTTACTGATTATGGAGTGTAGTGTTTACTGATTATGGGGTGTAGTGCTTACGGATTATGGAGTGTAGTGTTTACTGATTATGGAGTGTAGTGTTTACAGATTATGGAGTGTAGTGTTTACAGATTATGGGGTGTAGTGTTTACTGATTATGGGGTGTAGTGTTTACTGATTATGGGGTGTAGTGTTTACTGATTATGGGGTGTAGTGTTTACTGGTTATGGGGTGTAGTGTTTACTGATTATGGAGTGTAGTGTTTTCTGATTATGGGGTGTAGAGTTTACTGATTATGGGGTGCAGTGTTTACTGATTATGGGGTGTAGTGTTTACTGATTATGGGGTGTAGTGTTTACTGATTATGGGGTGTAGTGTTTACTGATTATGCAGAGTAGTGTTTACTGATTATGGAGTCTAGTGTTTACTGATTATGGAGTGTAGTGTTTACTGATTATGGGGTGTAGTGTTTGTTGATTATGGAGTGTAGTGTTTACTGATTATGGGGTGTAGTGTTTACTGATTATGGGGTGTAGTGTTTACTGATTATGGGGTGTAGTGTTTACTGATTATGGGGTGAAGTGTTTACTGATTATGGGGTGTAGTGTTTACTGATTATGGGATGTAGAGTTTACTGATTATGGGGTGTAGTGTTTAATGATTATGGAGAGTAGTGTTTACTGATTATGGGGTGTAGTGTTTGTTGATTATGGAGTTTAGTGTTTACTGATTATGGGGTGTAGTGTTTACTGATAATGGGGTGTAGTGATTACTGATTATGGGGTGTAGTGTTTACTGATTATGGGGTGTAGTGTTTACTGATTATAGAGTGTAGTGTTTACTGATTAAGGAGTGTAGTGTTTACTGATTATGGGGTGTAGTGTTTACTGATTATGGGGTGTAGTGTTTACTGATTATGGGGTGTAGTGTTTACTGATTATGGGATGTAGTGTTTACTGATTATGGGATGTAGTGCTTACTGATAATGGGGTGTAGTGTTTACTGATTATGGAGTGTAGTGTTTACTGATTATGGGGTGTAGTGTTTACTGATTATGGGATGTAGTGTTTACTGATTATGGGATGTAGTGCTTACTGATAATGGGGTGTAGTGTTTACTGATTATGGGGTGCAGTGTTTACTGATTATGGTGTGTAGTGTTTACTGATAATGGAGTGTAGTGTTTACTGATTATGGGGTGTAGAGTTTACTGATTATGAGGTGTAGTGTTTACTGATTATGGGATGTAGTGTTTACTGATTATGGAGTGTAGTGTTTACTGATTATGGAGTGTAGTGTTTACAGATTATGGAGTGTAGTGTTTACTGATAATGGGGTGTAGTGCTTAGTGATTATGGGTTGTAGTGTTTACCGATTATGGAGTGCAGTGTTTACTGATAATGGGGTGTAGTGTTTACTGACTATGGAGTGTAGTGTTTACTGATTATGGGGTGTAGTGTTTACTGATTATGGGGTGTAGTGTTTACTGATCATGGGGTGAAGTGTTTACTGACTATGGAGTGTAGTGTTTACTGATTATGGGGTGTAGTGTTTACTGAATATGGGATGTAGTGTTTACTGATTATGGAGTGTAGTGTTTACTGATTATGGAGTGTAGTGTTTACAGATTATGGAGTGTAGTGTTTACTGATAATGGGGTGTAGTGTTTAGTGATTATGGGGTGTAGTGTTTACCGATTATGGGGTGCAGTGTTTACTGATAATGGGGTGTAGTGTTTACTGACTATGGAGTGTAGTGTTTACTGATTATGGGGTGTAGTGTTTACTGATAATGGGGTGTAGTGTTTACTGACTATGGAGTGTAGTGTTTACTGATTATGGGGTGTAGTGTTTACTGATTATGGAGTGTAGTGTTTACTGATTATGGGGTGTAGTGTTTACTGATTATGGGGTGCAGTGTTTACAGATTATGGGGTGTAGTGTTTACTGATTATGGAGCGTAGTGTTTACTGATTATGGGGTGTAGTGTTTACTGATTATGGAATGTAGTGTTTACTGATTATGGGGTGTAGTGTTTACTGATTATGGGGTGTAGTGTTTACTGATTATGGGGTGTAGTGTTTACTGATCATGGGGTGAAGTGTTTACTGCTTATGGGGTGCAGTGTTTACAGATTATGGAGTGTAGTGTTTACTGATTATGGAGTGTAGTGTTTACTGATTATGGAGCGTAGTGTTTACTGATTATGGTGTGTAGTGTTTACTGATTATGGGGTGTAGTGTTTACTGATTATGGGGTGTAGCGTTTAATGATTATGGAGTGTAGTGCTTACTGATTATGGAGCGTAGTGTTTACTGATTATGGAGCGTAGTGTTTACTGTTTATGGGGTGTAGTGTTTACTGATTATGGGGTGTAGTGTTTACTGATTATGGGGTGTAGCGTTTACTGATTATGGGGTGTAGTGTTTACTGATTATGGAGCGTAGTGTTTACTGATTATGGGGTGTAGTGTTTACTGATTATGGGGTGTAGCGTTTACTGATTATGGAGTGTAATGTTTACTGATTATGGGGTGTATTGTTTACTGTTTATGGGGTGTAGTGTTTGTTGATTATGGGGTGTAGTGTTTACTGATTATGGGGTGTAGTGTTTGTTGATTATGGAGTGTAGTGTTTTACTGATTATGGGGTGTAGTGTTTACTGATTATCGGGTGTAGTGTTCGTTGATTATGGGGTGTAGTGTTTACTGATTATGGGGTGTAGTGTTTACTGATTATAGAGTGTAGTGTTTACTGATTATGGAGAGTAGTGTTTACTGATTATGGGGTGTAGTGTTTACTGAATATGGGGTGTAGTGTTTACTGATTATGGGGTGTAGTGTTTACTGATTATAGAGTGTAGTGTTTACTGATTATGGAGAGTAGTGTTTACTGATTATGGGGTGTAGTGTTTACTGATTATGGGGTGTAGTGCTTACTGATTATGGAGTGTAGTATTTACTGATTATGGGATGTAGTGTTTACTGATTATTGGGTGTAGTGTTTACTGATTATGGTGTGTAGTGTTTACTGATTATGGAGTGTAGTTTTTACAGATTATGGAGTGTAGTGTTTACTGATTATGGAGTGTAGTGTTTACTGATTATGGGGTGTAGTGTTTACTGATTATGGGGTGTAGTGTTTACTGATTATGGGGTGTAGTGTTTACTGATTATGGGGTGTAGTGTTTACTGATTATGGGGTTTAGTGTTTACTGATTATGGGGTGTAGTGTTTACTGATTATGGGGTGTAGTGTTTACTGATTATGGGGTGTAATGTTTATTGATTATGGAGTGTAGAGTTTACTGATTATGGGGTGTAGTGTTTACTGATTATGGGGTGTAGTGTTTACTGATTATGGGGTGTAGTGTTTACTGATTATGGGGTGTAGTGTTTACTGATTATGGGGTATAGTGTTTACTGATTATGGGGTGTAGTGTTTACTGATTATGGGGTGTAGTGTTTACTGATTATGGGGTGCAGTGTTTACTGATTATCGAGTGTAGTGTTTACTGATAATGGAGTGTAGTGTTTACTCATTATGGGGTGTAGTGTTCACTGAATATGGGGTGTAGTGTTTACTGATTATGGGGTGTAGTGTTTACTGAATATAGGGTGTAGTGTTTACTGATTATGGAGTGTAGTGTTTACTGATTATGGGGTGTAGTGTTTACTGATTATGGGGTGTAGTGCTTACTGATTATGGAGTGTAGTGTTTACTGATTATGGGGTGTAGTGTTTACTGATTATCGAGTGTAGTGTTTACTGATTATGGAGTGTAGTGTTTACTCATTATGGGGTGTAGTGTTCACTGAATATGGGGTGTAGTGTTTACTGATTATGGGGTGTAGTGTTTACTGATTATAGGGTGTAGTGTTTACTGATTATGGAGTGTAGTGTTTACTGATTATGGAGTGTAGTGTTTACTGATTATGGAGTGTAGTGTTTACTGATTATGGAGTGTAGTGTTTACTGATTATGGAGTGTAGTGTTTACTGATTATGGGGTGTAGTGTTTACTGATTATAGGGTGTAGTGTTTACTGATTATGGAGTGTAGTGTTTACTGATTATGGAGTGTAGTGTTTACAGATTATGGAGTGTAGTGTTTACTGATAATGGGGTGTAGTGTTTAGTGATTATGGGGTGTAGTGTTTAACGATTATGGGGTGCAGTGTTTACTGATAATGGGGTGTAGTGTTTACTGACTATGGAGTGTAGTGTTTACTGATTATGGGGTGTAGTGTTTACTGATAATGGGGTGTAGTGTTTACTGACTATGGAGTGTAGTGTTTACTGATTATGGGGTGTAGTGTTTACTGATTATGGGGTGTAGTGTTTACTGATTATGGGGTGCAGTGTTTACAGATTATGGGGTGTAGTGTTTACTGATTATGGAGCGTAGTGTTTACTGATTATGGGGTGTAGTGTTTACTGATTATGGAATGTAGTGTTTACTGATTATGGGGTGTAGTGTTTACTGATTATGGGGTGTAGTGTTTACTGATTATGGGGTGTAGTGTTTACTGATCATGGGGTGAAGTGTTTACTGCTTATGGGGTGCAGTGTTTACAGATTATGGAGTGTAGTGTTTACTGATTATGGAGTGTAGTGTTTACTGATTATGGAGCGTAGTGTTTACTGATTATGGTGTGTAGTGTTTACTGATTATGGGGTGTAGTGTTTACTGATTATGGGGTGTAGCGTTTAATGATTATGGAGTGTAGTGCTTACTGATTATGGAGCGTAGTGTTTACTGATTATGGGGTGTAGTGTTTACTGATTATGGGGTGTAGCGTTTACTGATTATGGAGTGTAATGTTTACTGATTATGGGGTGTATTGTTGACTGTTTATGGGGTGTAGTGTTTGTTGATTATGGGGTGTAGTGTTTACTGATTATGGGGTGTAGTGTTTGTTGATTATGGAGTGTAGTGTTTTACTGATTATGGGGTGTAGTGTTTACTGATTATCGGGTGTAGTGTTCGTTGATTATGGGGTGTAGTGTTTACTGATTATGGGGTGTAGTGTTTACTGATTATGGAGTGTAGTGTTTACTGATTATGGAGTGTAGTGTTTACTGATTATGGGGTGTAGTGTTTACTGATTATGGAGTGTAAAGTTTACTGATTATGGGGTGTAGTGTTTACTGATTATGGGGTGTAGTGCTTACTGATTATGGAGTGTAGTATTTACTGATTATGGGATGTAGTGTTTACTGATTATGGGGTGTAGTGTTTACTGATTATGGGGTGTAGTGTTTACTGATTATCGAGTGTAGTGTTTACTGATTATGGAGTGTAGTGTTTACTGATTATGGGGTGTAGTGTTTACTGATTATGGAGTGTAAAGTTTACTGATTATGGGGTGTAGTGTTTACTGATTATCGAGCGTAGTGTTTACTGATTATGGAGTGTAGTGTTTACTGATTATGCGGTGTAGTGTTTACTGAATATGGGGTGTAGTGTTTACTGATTATGGGGTGTAGTGTTTACTGATTATAGAGTGTAGTGTTTACTGATTATGGAGAGTAGTGTTAACTGATTATGGGGTGTAGTGTTTACTGATTATGGGGTGTAGTGCTTACTGATTATGGAGTGTAGTATTTACTGATTATGGGATGTAGTGTTTACTGATTATGGGGTGTAGTGTTTACTGATTATGGGGTGTAGTGTTTACTGATTATGGTGTGTAGTGTTTACTGATTATGGAGTGTAGTTTTTACAGATTATGGAGTGTAGTGTTTACTGATTATGGAGTGTAGAGTTTGTTGATTATGGGGTGTAGTGTTTGTTGATTATGCAGGGCAGAGTTTGTTGATAATGGGGTGTAGTGTTTACTGATTATGGAGTGTAGTGTTTACAGATTATGGGGAGTAGTGTTTACTGATTATGGGGTGTAGTGTTTACTGATTATGGGATGTAGTGTTTACTTATTATGGGGTGTAGTGTATACTGATTATGGGGTGTAGTGTTAACTGATTATGGGGTGTAGTGTTTACTGATTATGGAGTGTAGTGTTTACTGATTATGGAGTGTTGTGTTTACTGATTATGGGGTGCAGTGTTTACAGATTATGGGGTGTAGTGTTTACTGATTATGGGGCGTAGTGTATGTTGATTATGGGTTGTAGTGTTTATTGATTATGGGGTGTAGTGTTTACTGATTATGGGGTGTAGTGTTTACAGATTATGGGGTGTAGTGTTTACTGATTATGGAGGGTAGTGTTTACTGATTATGGAGTGTAGTGTTTACTGATTATGGGGTGAAGTGTTTACTGATTATGGAGTGTAGTGTTTACAGATTATGGAGTGTAGTGTTTACTGATTATGGAGTGTAGTGTTTATGATTATGCAGTGTAGTGTTTACTGATTATGGGGTGTAGTGTTTACTGATTATGGGGTGTAGTGTTTACTGATTATGGGGTGTAGTGTTTACTGATTATGGGGTGAAGTGTTTACTGATTATGGGGTGTAGTGTTTACTTATTATGGATTGTAGTGTTTACTGATTATGGAGTGTAGTGTTTACTGATTATGGGGTGTAGTGTTTACTGATTATGGGGTGTAGTGTTTACTGATTATTGGAGTGTAGTGTTTAATGTTTATTGGAGTGTAGTGTTTACTGATTATGGAGTGTAGCGTTTACTGATTATGGGGTGTAGTGTTTACTGATTATGGGGTGTAGTGTTTGTTAATTATGGAGTGTAGTGTTTGTTGATTATGGGGTGTAGTGTTTGTTGATTATGGAGTGTAGTGTTTGTTGATTATGGGGTGTAGTGTTTGTTGATTATGGAGTGTAGTGTTTGTTGATTATGGAGTGTAGTGTTTGTTGATTATGGAGTGTAGTGTTTGTTGATTATGGGGTGTAGTGTTTGTTGATTATGGAGTGTAGTGTTTACTTATTATGGAGTGTAGAGTTTGTTGATTATGGGGTGTAGTGTTTACTTATTATGGGGTGTAGTGTTTGTTGATTATGCAGGGGAGAGTTTGTTGATTATGGGGTTTAGTGTTTACTGATTATGGAGTGTAGTGTTTACTGATTATGGGGAGTAGTGTTTACTGATTATGGGGTGCAGTGTTTACTGATTATGGAGTGTAGTGTTTACTGATTATGGGGTGTAGTGTTTACTGATTATGGGGTGTAGTGTTTACTGATTATGGGGTGTAGTGTTTACTGATTATGGAGTGTAGTGTTTACTGATTATGGAGTGTTGTGTTTACTGATTATGGGGTGTAGTGTTTACAGATTATGGGGTGTAGTGTTTACTGATTATGGGGCGTAGTGTTTGTTGATATGGGGTGTAGTGTTTATTGATTATGGGGTGTAGTGTTTACTGATTATGGGGCGTAGTGTTTGTTGATTATGGGGTGTAGTGTTTATTGATTATGGGGTGTAGTGATTACTGATTATGGGGTGTAGTGTTTACAGATTATGGGGTGTAGTGTTTACTGAGTATGGAGTGTAGTGTTGACTGATTATGGAGTGTAGTGTTTACTGATTATGGGGTGTAGTGTTTACTGATTATGGAGGGTAGTGTTTACAGATTATGGAGTGTAGTGTTTACTGATTATGGAGTGTAGTGTTTACTGATTATGGAGTGTAGTGTTTACTGATTATGGGGTGTAGTGTTTACTGATTATGGGGTGTAGTGTTTACTGATTATGGGGTGTAGTGTTTACTGATTATTGGAGTGTAGTGTTTAATGATTATTCTAGTGTAGTGTTTACTGATTATGGGGTGTAGTGTTTACTGATTATGGGGTGAAGTGTTTACAGATTATGGGGTGTAGTGTTTACTGATTATGGGGTGTAGTGTTTACTGATTATGGGGTGAAGTGTTTACTGATTATGGGGTGTAGTGTTTACTGATTGTGGGGTGAAGTGTTTACTGATTATGGGGTGTAGTGTTTACTTATTATGGATTGTAGTGTTTGTTGATTAAGCGGTGTAGTGTTTACTGATTATGGGGTACAGTGTTTAGTGATTATGGGGTGTAGTGTTTACTAATTATGCAGAGTAGTGTTTACTGATTATGGGGTGTAGTGTTTACTGATTATGGAGTGTTTTGTTTACTGATTATAGGGTGTAGTGTTTACTGATCATGGGGTGTAGTGTTTACTGATTCTGGGGTGTAGTATTTACTGATTATGGAGTGTAGTGTTTACTGATTATGGGGTGTAGTGTTTACTGATTCTGGGGTGTAGTGTTTACTGATTATGGAGTGTAGTGTTTACTGATTATGGGGTCTAGTGTTTACAGATTATGGAGTGTATTGTTTACTGATTATGGGGTGTAGTGTTTGTTGATTATGGAGTGTAGAGTTTGTTGATTATGGGGTGTAGTGTTTGTTGATTATGGAGTGTAGTGTTTGTTGATTATGGAGTGTAGAGTTTGTTGATTATGGGGTGAAGTGTTTACAGATTATGGGGTGTAGTGTTTACTGATTATGGGGTGTAGTGTTTACTGATTATGGGGTGAAGTGTTTACTGATTATGGGGTGTAGTGTTTACTTATTATGGATTGTAGTGTTTACTGATTATGGAGTGTAGTGTTTACTGATTATGGGGTGTAGTGTTTACTGATTATGGGGTGTAGTGTTTACTGATTATTGGAGTGTAGTGTTTAATGATTATTGGAGTGTAGTGTTTACTGATTATGGAGTGTAGTGTTTACTGATTATGGGGTGTAGTGTTTACTGATTATGGGGTGTAGTGTTTGTTAATTATGGAGTGTAGTGTTTGTAGATTATGGGGTGTAGTGTTTGTTGATTATGGAGTGTAGTGTTTGTTGATTATGGGGTGTAGTGTTTGTTGATTATGGAGTGTAGTGTTTGTTGATTATGGAGTGTAGTGTTTGTTGATTATGGAGTGTAGTGTTTGTTGATTATGGGGTGTAGTGTTTGTTGATTATGGAGTGTAGTGTTTGTTGATTATGGAGTGTAGAGTTTGTTGATTATGGGGTGTAGTGTTTACTTATTATGGGGTGTAGTGTTTGTTGATTATGCAGGGGAGAGTTTGTTGATTATGGGGTGTAGTGTTTACTGATTATGGAGTGTAGTGATTACTGATTATGGGGAGTAGTGTTTACTGATTATGGGGTGTAGTGTTTACTGATTATGGGATGTAGTGTTTACTTATTATGGGGTGTAGTGTTTACTGATTATGGGGTGTAGTGTTTGTTGATTATGGAGTGTAGTGTTTGTTGATTATGGAGTGTAGAGTTTGTTGATTATGGGGTGTAGTGTTTACTTATTATGGGGTGTAGTGTTTGTTGATTATGCAGGGGAGAGTTTGTTGATTATGGGGTTTAGTGTTTACTGATTATGGAGTGTAGTGTTTACTGATTATGGGGAGTAGTGTTTACTGATTATGGGGTGCAGTGTTTACTGATTATGGGGTGTAGTGTTTACTGATTATGGGGTGTAGTGTTTACTGATTATGGGGTGTAGTGTTTACTGATTATGGGGTGTAGTGTTTACTGATTATGGAGTGTAGTGTTTACTGATTATGGAGTGTTGTGTTTACTGATTATGGGGTGTAGTGTTTACATATTATGGGGTGTAGTGTTTACTGATTATGGGGCGTAGTGTTTGTTGATTATGGGGTGTAGTGTTTATTGATTATGGGGTGTAGTGTTTACTGATTATGGGGCGTAGTGTTTGTTGATTATGGGGTGTAGTGTTTATTGATTATGGGGTGTAGTGATTACTGATTATGGGGTGTAGTGTTTACAGATTATGGGGTGTAGTGTTTACTGAGTATGGAGTGTAGTGTTGACTGATTATGGAGTGTAGTGTTTACTGATTATGGGGTGTAGTGTTTAC
Source organism: Cetorhinus maximus (assembly GCF_964194155.1). Classification (NCBI taxonomy): domain Eukaryota; kingdom Metazoa; phylum Chordata; class Chondrichthyes; order Lamniformes; family Cetorhinidae; genus Cetorhinus; species Cetorhinus maximus. The sequence goes on from NW_027596633.1 coordinate 66,369, forward strand.
TGATTATGGAGTGTAGTGTTTACAGATTATGGAGTGTAGTGTTTACTGATTATGGAGTGTAGTGTTTACTGATTATGGAGTGTAGTGTTTACTGATTATGGGGTGTAGTGTTTACTGATTATGGGGTGTAGTGTTTACTGATTATGGAGTGTAGTGTTTACTGATTATGGGGTGTAGTGTTTACTGATTATGGGGTGTAGTGTTTACTGATTATTGGAGTGTAGTGTTTAATGATTATTCTAGTGTAGTGTTTACTGATTATGGGGTGTAGTGTTTACTGATTATGGGGTGAAGTGTTTACAGATTATGGGGTGTAGTGTTTACTGATTATGGGGTGTAGTGTTTACTGATTATGGGGTGAAGTGTTTACTGATTATGGGGTGTAGTGTTTACTGATTGTGGGGTGAAGTGTTTACTGATTATGGGGTGTAGTGTTTACTTATTATGGATTGTAGTGTTTGTTGATTAAGCGGTGTAGTGTTTACTGATTATGGGGTACAGTGTTTAGTGATTATGGGGTGTAGTGTTTACTAATTATGCAGAGTAGTGTTTACTGATTATGGGGTGTAGTGTTTACTGATTATGGAGTGTTTTGTTTACTGATTATAGGGTGTAGTGTTTACTGATCATGGGGTGTAGTGTTTACTGATTCTGGGGTGTAGTATTTACTGATTATGGAGTGTAGTGTTTACTGATTATGGGGTGTAGTGTTTACTGATTCTGGGGTGTAGTGTTTACTGATTATGGAGTGTAGTGTTTACTGATTATGGGGTCTAGTGTTTACAGATTATGGAGTGTATTGTTTACTGATTATGGGGTGTAGTGTTTGTTGATTATGGAGTGTAGAGTTTGTTGATTATGGGGTGTAGTGTTTGTTGATTATGGAGTGTAGTGTTTGTTGATTATGGAGTGTAGAGTTTGTTGATTATGCGGTGTAGTGTTTACTTATTATGGGGTGTAGTGTTTGTTGATTGTGCCGGGCAGAGTTTGTTGATTATGGGGTGTAGTGTTTACTGATTATGGAGTGTAGTGTTTACAGATTATGGGGAGTAGTGTTTACTGATTCTGGGGTGTAGTGATTACTGATTATGGGATGTAGTGTTTACTTATTATGGGGTGTAGTGTTTACTGATTATGGGGTGTAGTGTTAACTGATTATGGGGTGTAGTGTTTACTGATTATGGAGTGTAGTGTTTACTGATTATGGAGTGTTGTGTTTACTGATTATGGGGTGTAGTGTTTACAGATTATGGGGTGTAGTGTTTACTGATTATGGGGCGTAGTGTATGTTGATTATGGGGTGTAGTGTTTATTGATTATGGGGTGTAGTGTTTACTGATTATGGGGTGTAGTGTTTACAGATTATGGGGTGTAGTGTTTACTGATTATGGAGTGTAGTGTTTACTGATTATGGGGTGTAGTGTTTACTGATTATGGAGTGTAGTGTTTACAGATTATGGAGTGTAGTGTTTACTGATTATGGAGTGTAGTGTTTACTGATTATGGAGTGTAGTGTTTACTGATTATGGGGTGTAGTGTTTACTGATTATGGGGTGAAGTGTTTACAGATTATGGGGTGTAGTGTTTACTGATTATGGGGTGTAGTGTTTACTGATTATGGGGTGAAGTGTTTACTGATTATGGGGTGTAGTGTTTACTTATTATGGATTGTAGTGTTTACTGATTATGGAGTGTAGTGTTTACTGATTATGGGGTGTAGTGTTTACTGATTATGGGGTGTAGTGTTTACTGATTATTGGAGTGTAGTGTTTAATGATTATTGGAGTGTAGTGTTTACTGATTATGGAGTGTAGTGTTTACTGATTATGGGGTGTAGTGTTTACTGATTATGGGGTGTAGTATTTGTTAATTATGGAGTGTAGTGTTTGTAGATTATGGGGTGTAGTGTTTGTTGATTATGGAGTGTAGTGTTTGTTGATTATGGGGTGTAGTGTTTGTTGATTATGGAGTGTAGTGTTTGTTGATTATGGAGTGTAGTGTTTGTTGATTATGGAGTGTAGTGTTTGTTGATTATGGGGTGTAGTGTTTGTTGATTATGGAGTGTAGTGTTTGTTGATTATGGAGTGTAGAGTTTGTTGATTATGGGGTGTAGTGTTTACTTATTATGGGGTGTAGTGTTTGTTGATTATGCAGGGGAGAGTTTGTTGATTATGGGGTGTAGTGTTTACTGATTATGGAGTGTAGTGTTTACTGATTATGGGGAGTAGTGATTACTGATTATGGGGTGTAGTGTTTACTGATTATGGGATGTAGTGTTTACTTATTATGGGGTGTAGTGTTTACTGATTATGGGGTGTTGTGTTTACTGATTATGGAGTGTAGTGTTTACTGATTATGGAGTGTTGTGTTTACTGATTATGGTGTGTAGTGTTTACAGATTATGGGGTGTAGTGTTTACTGATTATGGGGCGTAGTGTTTGTTGATTATGGGGTGTAGTGTTTATTGATTATGGGGTGAAGTGTTTACTGATTATGGGGCGTAGTGTTTGTTGATTATGGGGTGTAGTGTTTATTGATTATGGGGTGTAGTGATTACTGATTATTGGGTGTAGTGTTTACAGATTATGGGGTGTAGTGTTTACTGAGTATGGAGTGTAGTGTTTACTGATTATGGAGTGTAGTGTTTACTGATTATGGGGTGTAGTGTTTACTGATTATGGAGTGTAGTGTTTACAGATTATGGAGTGTAGTGTTTACAGATTATGGAGTGTAGTGTTTACTGATTATGGAGTGTAGTGTTTACTGATTATGGGGTGTAGTGTTTACTGATTATTGGAGTGTAGTGTTTAATGATTATTCTAGTGTAGTGTTTACTGATTATGGGGTGTAGTGTTTACTGATTATGGGGTCAAGTGTTTACAGATTATGGGGTGTAGTGTTTACTGATTATGGGGTGTAGTGTTTACTGATTATGGTGTGAAGTGTTTACTGATTATGGGGTGTAGTGTTTACTGATTATGGGGTGAAGTGTTTACTGATTATGGGGTGTAGTGTTTACTTATTATGGATTGTAGTGTTTGTTGATTATGCGGTGTAGTGTTTACTGATTATGGGGTACAGTGTTTAGTGATTATGGGGTGTAGTGTTTACTAATTATGCAGAGTAGTGTTTACTGATTATGGGGTGTAGTGTTTACTGATTATGGAGTGTATTGTTTACTGATTATAGGGTGTAGTGTTTACTGATCATGGGGTGTAGTGTTTACTGATTCTGGGGTGTAGTATTTACTGATTATGGAGTGTAGTGTTTACTGATTATGGGGTGTAGTGTTTACTGATCATGGGGTGTAGTGTTTACTGATTCTGGGGTGTAGTGTTTACTGATTATGGAGTGTAGTGTTTACTGATTATGGGGTCTAGTGTTTACAGATTATGGAGTGTATTGTTTACTGATTATGGGGTGTAATGTTTACTGATCATGGGGTGTAGTGTTTACTGATTCTGGGGTGTAGTGTTTACTGATTATGGAGTGTAGTGTTTACTGATTATGGGGTGTAGTGTTTACTGATCATGGGGTGTAGTGTTTACTGATTATGGGGTGTAGTGTTTACTGATTATGGTGTGTAGTGTTTACTGATTATGGGGTGTTGTGTTTACTGATTATGGGGTGTAGTGTTTACTGATTATGGGGTGTAGTGTTTACTGATTATGGGGTGTAGTGTTTAATGATTATGGGGTGTAGTGTTTACTGATTATGCAGAGTAGTGTTTACTGATTATGGGGTGTAGTGTTTGTTGATTATGGGGTGTAGTGTTTACTTATTATGGGGTGTAGTGTTTACGGATTATGGGGTGTAGTGTTTATTGATTATGGGGTGTAGTGTTTACGGATTATGGGGTGCAGTGTTTACTGATTATGGGGTGTAGTGTTTACTGATTATGGGGTGTAGTGTTTACTTATTATGGGGTGTAGTGTTTACGGATTATGGGGTGTAGTGTTTATTGATTATGGGGTGTAGTGTTCACTGATTATGGGGTGTAGTGTTTACTGATTATGGGGTGCAGTGTTTATTGATTGTGGAGTGTAGTGTTTACTGATTATGGGGTGTAGTGTTTGTTGATTATGGAGTGTAGTGTTTACTGATTATGGGGTGTAGTGTTTACTGATAATGGGGTGTAGTGTTTACTGATTATGGGGTGTAGTATTTACTGATTATGGGGTGTAGTGTTTACTGATTATGGGGTGAAATGTTTACTGATTATGGGGTGTAGTGTTTACTGATTATGGGGTGTAGTGTTTACTGATTATGGGGTGTAGTGCTTACTGATTATGGAGTGTAGTGTTTACTCATTATGGGGTGTAGTGTTTACTGATTATGGGATGTAGTCTTTACTGATTATGGGATGTAGTGCTTACTGATAATGGGGTGTAGTGTTTACTGATTAAGGGGTGCAGTGTTTACTGATTATGGTGTGTAGTGTGTACTGATTATGGAGTGTAGTGTTTACTGATTATGGGGTGTAGAGTTTACTGATTATGGGGTGTAGTGTTTGTTGATTATGGAGTGTAGTGTTTTACTGATTATGGGGTGTAGTGTTTACTGATTATCGGGTGTCGTGTTTGTTGATTATGGAGTGTAGTGATTGTTGATTATGGAGGGTACTGTTTACTGATTATGGAGTGTAGTGTTTGTTGATAATGGAGTGTAGTGATTGTTGATTATGGAGGGTAGTGTTTTCTGATTATGGAGTGTAGCGTTTACTGATTATGGAGTCTAGTTTTTACTGATTATGGGGTGTAGTGTTTACTGATTATGGGGTGTAGTGTTTGTTGATTATGGAGTGTAGTGTTTGTTGATTATGGAGTGTAGTGTTTACTGATTATGGGGTTCAGTGTTTACTGATTATGGGGTGTTGTGTTTACTGATTATGGGGTGTAGTGTTTGTTGATTATGGAGTGTCGTGTTTACAGATTATGGGGTGTAGTGTTTACTGATTATGGGGTGTAGTGTTTACTGATTATGGGGTGAAGTGTTTACTGATTATGGGGTGTAGTGTTTATTGATTATGTATTGTAGTGTTTACTGATTATGGGGTGTAGTTTTTAATGATTATGGAGTGTAGTATTTACTGATTATGGGGTGTAGTGTTTGTTGATTATGGAGTGTAGTGTTTACTGATTATGGGGTGTAGTGTTTACTGATTATGGGGTGTAGTGTTTACTGATTATGGGGTGTAGTGTTTACTGATTATGGAGTGTAGTGTTTGTTAATTATGGAGTGTAGTGTTTGTTGATTATGAAGTGTAGAGTTTGTTGATTATGGAGTGTAGAGTTTGTTGATTATGGGGTGTAGTGTTTACTTATTATGGGGTGTAGTGATTGTTGATTATGCAGGGCAGAGTTTGTTGATTATGGGGTGTAGTGTTTACTGATTATGGAGTGTAGTGTTTACAGATTATGGGGAGTAGTGTTTACTGATTATGGGGTGTAGTGTTTACTGATTATGGGATGTAGTGTTTACTTATTATGGGGTGTAGTGTTTACTGATTATGGGGTGTAGTGTTAACTGATTATGGGGTGTAGTGTTTACTGATTATGGAGTGTAGTGTTTACTGATTATGGAGTGTTGTGTTTACTGATTATGGGGTGTAGTGTTTACAGATTATGGGGTGTAGTGTTTACTGATTATGGGGCGTAGTGTTTACTGATTATGGGGTGTAGTGCTTACTGATTATGGAGTGTAGTGTTTACTGATTATGGGGTGTAGTGTTTACTGATTATGGGATGTAGTGTTTAATGATTATGGGATGTAGTGCTTACTGATAATGGGGTGTAGTGTTTACTGATTAAGGGGTGCAGTGTTTACTGATTATGGTGTGTAGTGTTTACTGATTATGGAGTGTAGTGTTTACTGATTATGGGGTGTAGAGTTTACTGATTATGGGGTGTAGTGTTTGTTGATTATGGAGTGTAGTGTTTTACTGATTATGGGGTGTAGTGTTTACTGATTATCGGGTGTCGTGTTTGTTGATTATGGAGTGTAGTGATTGTTGATTATGGAGGGTACTGTTTACTGATTATGGAGTGTAGTGTTTGTTGATAATGGAGTGTAGTGATTGTTGATTATGGAAAGTAGTGTTTTCTGATTATGGAGTGTAGTGTTTACTGATTATGGAGTCTAGTTTTTACTGATTATGGGGTGTAGTGTTTACTGATTATGGGGTGTAGTGTTTGTTGATTATGGAGTGTAGTGTTTGTTGATTATGGAGTGTAGTGTTTGTTGATTATGGAGTGTAGTGTTTACTGATTATGGAGTGTAGTGTTTACTGATTATGGAGTTCAGTGTTTACTGATTATGGGGTGTTGTGTTTACTGATTATGGGGTGTAGTGTTTGTTGATTATGGAGTGTCGTGTTTACAGATTATGGGGTGTAGTGTTTACTGATTATGGGGTGTAGTGTTTACTGATTATGGGGTGAAGTGTTTACTGATTATGGGGTGTAGTGTTTACTGATTATGTATTGTAGTGTTTACTGATTATGGGGTGTAGTTTTTAATGAGTATGGAGTGTAGTATTTACTGATTATGGGGTGTAGTGTTTGTTGATTATGGAGTGTAGTGTTTACTGATTATGGGGTGTAGTGTTTACTGATTATGGGGTGTAGTGTTTACTGATTATGGGGTATAGTGTTTACTGATTATGGAGTGTAGTGTTTGTTAATTGTGGAGTGTAGTGTTTGTTGATTATGGAGTGTAGTGTTTGTTGATTATGGAGTGTAGAGTTTGTTGATTATGGGGTGTAGTGTTTACTTATTATGGGGTGTAGTGTTTGTTGATTATGCAGGGCAGAGTTTGTTGATTATGGGGTGTAGTGTTTACTGATTATGGAGTGTAGTGTTTACAGATTATGGGGAGTAGTGTTTACTGATTATGGGGTGTAGTGTTTACTGATTATGGAGTGTAGTGTTTACTGATTATGGGGTGTAGTGTTTACTGATTATGGAGTGTAGTGTTTACTGATTATGGAGTGTAGTGTTAACTGATTATGGGGTGTAGTGTTTACTGATTATGGAGTGTAGTGTTTACTGATTATGGAGTGTTGTGTTTACTGATTATGGGGTGTAGTGTTTACAGATTATGTGGTGTAGTGTTTACTGATTATGGGGCGTAGTGTTTGTTGATTATGGGGTGTAGTGTTTATTGATTATGGGGTGTAGTGTTTACTGATTATGGGGTGTAGTGTTTACAGATTATGGGGTGTAGTGTTTACTGATTATGGAGTGTAGTGTTTACTGATTATGGAGTGTAGTGTTTACTGATTATGGGGTGTAGTGTTTACAGATTATGGGGTGTAGTGTTTACTGATTATGGAGTGTAGTGTTTACTGATTATGGAGTGTAGTGTTTACAGATTATGGAGTGTAGTGTTTACTGATTATGGAGTGTAGTGTTTACTGATTATGGAGTGTAGTGTTTACTGATTATGGGGTGTAGTGTTTACTGATTATGGGGTGTAGTGTTTACTGATTATTGGAGTGTAGTGTTTAATGATTATTCTAGTGTAGTGTATACAGATTATGGGGTGTAGTGTTTACTGATTATGGGGTGAAGTGTTTACAGATTATGGGGTGTAGTGTTTACTGATTATGGGGTGTAGTGTTTACTGATTATGGGGTGAAGTGTTTACTGATTATGGGGTGTAGTGTTTACTTATTATGGATTGTAGTGTTTACTGATTATGGAGTGTAGTGTTTACTGATTATGGGGTGTAGTGTTTACTGATTATGGGGTGTAGTGTTTACTGATTATTGGAGTGTAGTGTTTAATGATTATTGGAGTGTAGTGTTTACTGATTATGGAGTGTAGTGTTTACTGGTTATGGGGTGTAGTGTTTACTGATTATGGGGTGTAGTGTTTACTGATTATGAGGTGTAGTGTTTACTGATTATGGGGTGTAGTGTTTACTGATTATGGAGTGTAGTGTTTGTTAATTATGGAGTGTAGTGTTTGTTGATTATGGGGTGTAGTGTTTGTTGATTATGGAGTGTAGTGTTTGTTGATTATGGAGTGTAGAGTTTGTTGATTATGGGGTGTAGTGTTTACTTATTATGGGGTGTAGTGATTGTTGATTATGCAGGGGAGAGTTTGTTGATTATGGGGTGTAGTGTTTACTGATTATGGAGTGTAGTGTTTACTGATTATGGGGAGTAGTGTTTACTGATTATGGGGTGTAGTATTTACTGATTATGGGATGTAGTGTTTACTTATTATGGGGTGTAGTGTTTACTGATTATGGGGTGTAGTGTTTACTGATTATGGAGTGTAGTGTTTACTGATTATGGAGTGTTGTGTTTACTGATTATGGGGTGTAGTGTTTACAGATTATGGGGTGTAATGTTTACTGATTATGGGGCGTAGTGTTTGTTGATTATGGGGTGTAGTGTTTATTGATTATGGGGTGTAGTGTTTACTGATTATGGGGTGTAGTGTTTACTGAGTATGGAGTGTAGTGTTGACTGATTATGGGGTGTAGTGTTTACTGATTATTGGAGTGAAGTGTTTACTGATTATGCACAGTAGTGTTTACTGATTATGGGGTGTAGTGTTTACTGATTATGGGATGTAGTGTTTACTGATTATGGGGTGTAGTGTTGACTGATTATGGGGTGCAGTGTTTACTGATTATGGTGTGTAGTGTTGACTGATTATGGGGTGTAGTGTTTACTGATTATGGGGTCTAGTGTTTACTGATTATGGGGTGTATTGTTTACGGATTATGGGGTGTAGTGTTTGTTGATTATGGGGTGTAGTGTTTACTGATTATCGGGTGTCGTGTTTGTTGATTATGGAGTGTAGTGATTGTTGATTATGGATGGTAGTGTTTACTGATTATGCAGTGTAGTGTTTGTTGATAATGGAGTGTAGTGATTGTTGATTATGGAGGGTAGTGTTTTCTGATTATGGAGTGTAGAATTTACTGATTATGGAGTCTAGATTTTACTGATTATGGGGTGTAGTGTTTACTGATTATGGGGTGTAGTGTTTGTTGATTATGGAGTGTAGTGTTTGTTGATTATGCAGTGTAGTGTTTACTGATTATGGAGTGTAGTGTTTACTGATTATGGAGTTCAGTGTTTACTGATCATGGGGTGTTGTGTTTACTGATTATGGGGTGTAGTGTTTGTTGATTATGGAGTGTCGTGTTTACAGATTATGGGGTGTAGTGTTTACTGATTATGGGGTGTAGTGTTTACTGATTATGGGGTGAAGTGTTTACTGATTATGGGGTGTAGTGTTTACTGATTATGTATTGTAGTGTTTACTGATTATGGGGTGTAGTTTTTAATGATTATGGAGTGTAGTATTTACTGATTATGGGGTGTAGTGCTTGTTGATTATGGAGTGTAGTGTTTACTGATTATGGGGTGTAGTGTTTACTGATTATGGGGTGTAGTGTTTACTGATTATGGGGTGTAGTGTTTACTGATTATGGAGTGTAGTGTTTGTTAATTATGGAGTGTAGTGTTTGTTGATTATGGAGTGTAGTGTTTGTTGATTATGGAGTGTAGAGTTTGTTGATTATGGGGTGTAGTCTTTACTTATTATGGGGTGTAGTGTTTGTTGATTATGCAGGGCAGAGTTTGTTGATTATGGGGTGTAGTGTTTACTGATTATGGAGTGTAGTGTTTACAGATTATGGGGAGTAGTGTTTACTGAGTATGGGGTGTAGTGTTTACTGATTATGGGATGTAGTGTTTACTTATTATGGGGTGTAGTGTTTACTGATTATGGGGTGTAGTGTTAACTGATTATGGGGTGTAGTGTTTACTGATTATGGAGTGTAGTGTTTACTGATTATGGAGTGTTGTGTTTACTGATTATGGGGTGTAGTGTTTACAGATTATGGGGTGTAGTGTTTACTGATTATGGGGCGTAGTGTTTGTTGATTATGGGGTGTAGTGTTTATTGATTATGGGGTGTAGTGTTTACTGATTATGGGGTGTATTGTTTACAGATTATGGGGTGTAGTGTTTACTGATTATGGAGTGTAGTGTTTACTGATTATGGGGTGTAGTGTTTACTGATTATGGGGTGTAGTGTTTAATGATTATGGGGTGTAGTGTTTACTGATTATGGGGTGTAGTGTTTACTTATTATGGGGTGCAGTGTTTACGGATTATGGGGTGTAGTGTTTATTGATTATGGGGTGTAGTGTTTACTGATTATGCAGAGTAGTGTTTACTGATTATGGGTTGTAGTGTTTACTGATTATGGGGTGTAGTGTTTAATGATTATGGGGTGTAGTGTTTTCTGATTATGCAGAGTAGTGTTTACTGATTATGGGGTGTAGTGTTTACTGATTATGGGGTGTAGTGTTTACTGATTATGGAGTGTAGTGTTTACTGATTATGCAGAGTAGTGTTTACTGATTATGGGGTGTAGTGTTTACTGATTATGGAGTGTAGTGTTTACTGATTATGCAGAGTAGTGTTTACTGATTATGGGGTGTAGTGTTTACTGATTATGGGGTGTAGTGTTTAATGATTATGGGGTGTAGTGTTTATTGATTATGCAGAGTAGTGTTTACTGATTATGGGGTGTAGTGTTTGTTGATTATGGAGTGTAGTGTTTACTGATTATGGGGTGTAGTGTTTACTGATTATGGGGTGTAGTGTTTACTTATTATGGGGTGTAGTGTTTAAGGATTATGGGGTGTAGTGTTTATTGATTATGGGGTGTAGTGTTTACTGATTATGGGGTCTAGTGTTTACTGATTATGAGGTGTAGTGTTTATTGATTATGGAGTGTAGTGTTTACTGATTATGGGGTGTAGTGTTTGTTGATTATGGAGTGTAGTGTTTACTGATTATGGGGTGTAGTGTTTACTGATAATGGGGTGTAGTGTTTACTGATTATGGGGTGTAGTATTTACTGATTATGGGGTGTAGTGTTTACTGATTATGGGGTGAAATGTTTACTGATTATGGGGTGTAGTGTTTACTGATTATGGGGTGTAGTGTTTACTGATTATGGGGTGTAGTGCTTACTGATTATGGAGTGTAGTGTTTACTGATTATGGGGTGTAGTGTTTACTGATTATGGGATGTAGTTGTTTACTGATTATGGGATGTAGTGCTTACTGATAATGGGGTGTAGTGTTTACTGATTAAGGGGTGCAGTGTTTACTGATTATGGTGTGTAGTGTTTACTGATTATGGAGTGTAGTGTTTAATGATAATGGGGTGTAGAGTTTACTGATTATGGGGTGCAGTGTTTACTGATTATGGGATGTAGTGTTTACTGATTATGGAGTGTAGTGTTTACTGATTATGGAGTGTAGTGTTTACAGATTATGGAGTGTAGTGTTTACTCATAATGGGGTGTAGTGTTTAGTGATTATGGGGTGTAGTGTTTACCGATTATGGGGTGCAGTGTTTACTGATAATGGGGTGTAGTGTTTACTGATTATGGGGTGTAGTGTTTACTGATTATGGGGTGTAGTGTTTACTGATCATGGGGTGAAGTGTTTACTGATTATGGGGTGTAGTGTTTACTGATTATGGGGTGTAGTGTTTACTGATCATGGGGTGAAGTGTTTACTGCTTATGGGGTGCAGTGTTTACAGATTATGGACTGTAGTGTTTACTGATTATGGGGTGCAGTGTTTACAGATTATGGACTGTAGTGTTTACTGATTATGGGGTGTAGTGTTTACTGATTATGGGGTGTAGTGTTTACTGATTATGGGGTGTAGTGTTTACTGATTATGGGATGTAGTGTTTACTGATTATGGGGTGTAGTGTTTACTGATTATGGGGTGTAGTGATTACTTATCATGGAGTGTAGTGTTTACTGATTATTGGAGTTTAGTGTTTACTGATTATGGACTGTAGTGTTTACTGATTATGGAGTGTAGTGTTTACAGATTATGGCGTGTAGTGTTTACTGATTATGGGGTGTAGTGTTTACTGATTATGGAGTGTAGTGTTTACTGATTACGCAGTTTAGTGTTTACTGATTATGGGGTGTAGTGTTTAGTGATTATGGAGTGTAGTGTTTACTGATTATGGGGTGTATTGTTTACTGATAATGGGGTGTAGTGTTTACTGGTTATGGGGTGCAGTGTTTGTTGATTATGGGGTGCAGTGTTTGTAGTTTATGGAGTGTAGTGTTTACTGATTATGGCGTGTAGTGTTTACTGGTTATGGGGTGTAGTGTTTGCTGATTATGGGGTGCAGTGTTTGTAGTTTATGGAGTGGAGTGTTTACTGATTATGGCGTGTAGTGTTTGTTGATTATGGGGTATAGGGTTTGTAGTTTATGGAGTGTAGTGTTTACTGATTATGGGGTGTAGTGATTACTGATTATGGAGTGCAGTGTTTACTGATTATGGGGTGTAGTGTTTACTGATTATGGGGTGTAGTGTTTACTGATTATGGGGTGTAGTGTTTACTGATTATGGGGTGTAGTGTTTACTGATTATGGGGTGTAGTGTTTACTGATTATGGGGTGTAGTGTTTACTGATTATGGAGCGTAGTGTTTACTGATTATGGGGTGTAGTGTTTACTGATTATGGAGTGTAGTGTTTACTGATTATGGGGTGTAGTGTTTACTGATTATGGAGCGTAGTGTTTACTGATTATGGGGTGTACTGTTTACTGATTATGGGGTGTAGAATTTACTGATTATGGAGTGTAGTGTTTTACTGATTATGGGGTGTAGAGTTTACTGATTATGGGGTGTAGTGTTTACTGATTATGGAGTGTAGTATTTACTGATAATGGGGTATAGTGTTTACTGATTATGGGGTGTAGTGTTTACTGATTATGGGGTGTAGTGTTTACTGATTATGGGGTATATTATTTACTGATTATGGGGTGTAGTGTTTACTGATTATGGGGTGTAGTGTTTACTGATTATGGGGTGTAGTGTTTACTGATTATGGGGTGTAGTGCTAACTGATTAGGGGTTGTTGTGTTTACTGATTATGGAGTGTAGTATTTACTGATTATGGGGTGTAGTGTTTACTGATTATGGGGTATAGTGTATACAGATTATGGGGTGTAGTGTTTACTGATTATGGGGTGTAGTGTTTACTGATTATGGGGTGTAGTGTTTACTGATTTTGGGGTGTCGTGTTTACTGATTATGGGGTGTAGTGTTTGTTGATTATGGGGTGTAGGGTTTGTAGTTTATGGAGTGTAGTGTTTACTGATTATGGGGTGTAGTGATTACTGATTATGGAGTGTAGTGTTTACTGATTATGGGGTGTAGTGTTTACTGATTATGGGGTGTAGTGTTTACTGATTATGGGGTGTAGTGTTTACTGATTATGGAGTGTAGTGTTTACTGATTATGGGGTGTAGTGTTTACTGATTATGGGGTGTAGTGTTTACTGATTATGGAGTGTAGTGTTTACTGATTATGGGGTGTAGAATTTACTGATTATGGAGTGTAATGCTTTACTGATTATGGGGTGTAGTGTTTACTGATTATGGGGTGTAGTGTTTACTGATTATGGCGTGTAGTGTTTACTGATTATGGGGTGTAGAATTTACTGATTATGGAGTGTAATGCTTTACTGATTATGGGGTGTAGTGTTTACTGATTATGGGGTGTAGTATTAACTGATTATGGGGTATAGTGTTTACTGATTATGGGGTGTAGTGTTTACTGATTATGGGGTGTAGTGTTTACTGATTATGGGGTGTAGTGTTTACTGATTATGGGGTGTAGTGTTTACTGATTATGGGGTGTAGTGTTTACTGATTATGGGGTGTAGTGTTTACTGATTATGGGGTGTAGTGTTTACTGATTATGGGGTATAGTGTTTACTGATTATGGGGTGTAGTGCTTACTGATTAGGGGTTGTTGTGTTTACTGATTATGGAGTGTAGTGTTTACTGATTATGGGGTGTAGTGTTTACTGATTATGGGGTATAGTGTATACTGATTATGGGGTGTAGTGTTTACTGATTATGGGGTGTAGTGTTTACTGATTATGGGGTGCAGTGTTTACTGATTATGGAGTGTAGTGTTTACTGATTATGGGGTGTAGTGCTTACTGATTAGGGGGTGTAGTGTTTACTGATTATGGGGTATAGTGTATACTCATTATGGGGTATAGTGTTTACTGATTATGGGGTGTAGTGTTTACTGATTATGGGGTGTAGTGTTTACTGATTATGGGGCGTAGTGTTTACTGATTATGGGGTGTAGTGTTTACTGATTATGGGGTATAGTGTTTACTGATTATGGGGTGTAGTTTCTACTGATTATGGGGTGTAGTGTTTACTGATGATGGAGAGTAGTGTTTACTGATTATGGGGTGTAGTGTTTGTTGATTATGTAGTGTAGTGATTAACTGATTATGGGGTGTAGTGTTTACTGATTTTGGGGTATAGTGTATACTGATTATGGGGTATAGTGTTTACTGATTATGGGGTGTAGTGTTTACTGATTATGGGGTGTAGGGTTTACTGATTATGGGGCGTAGTGTTTACTGATTATGGGGTGTAGTGTTTACTGATAATGGGGAATAGTGTTTACTGATTATGGAGTGTAGTGTTTGTTGATAATGGAGTGTAGTGTTTGTTGATTATGGAGTGTAGTGTTTACTGATTATGGGGTGTAGTGTTTACTGATTATGGAGTATACTGTTTGTTGATAATGGAGTGTAGTGTTTGTTGATTATGGAGTGTAGTGTTTACTGATTATGCGGTGTAGTGTTTACTGATTATGGAGTGTAGTGTTTCTTGATTATGGGGTGTAGTGTTTACTGATTATGGAGTGTAGTGTTTCTTGATTATGGGGTGTAGTGTTTACTGATTATGCGGTGTAGTGTTTGTTGATAATGGAGTGTAGTGTTTCTTGATTATGGGGTGTAGTGTTTACTGATTATGGGTTGTAGTGTTTGTTGATTATGGGGTGTAGTGTTTATTGATTATGGAGTGTAGTGTTTACTGATTATGGAGTGTAGTGTTTACTGATTATGGGGTGTAGTGTTTACTGATTATGGGGTGTAGTGATTAACTGATTATGGGGTGTAGTGTTTACTGATTTTGGGGTGTAGTGTTTACTGGTTATGGGGTGTAGTGTTTATTGATTATGGGGTGTAGTGTTTGTAGTTTATGGAGTGTAGTGTTTACTGATTATGGGGTGTAGTGTTTACTGATTATGGGGTGTAGTGTTTG
Source organism: Cetorhinus maximus (assembly GCF_964194155.1). NCBI lineage: Eukaryota > Metazoa > Chordata > Chondrichthyes > Lamniformes > Cetorhinidae > Cetorhinus > Cetorhinus maximus. Next base: position 81,522 of record NW_027596633.1, read on the forward strand.
TGGATTGTGGGGTGTAGTGTTTGTTGATTATGGAATGCAGCGATTAACTGATTACGGGGTGTAGTGTTTACTGAATTTCGGGTGTCGTGTTTACTGATTATGGGGTGTAGTGTTTGTTGATTATGGGGTGTAGTGTTTGTAGTTTATGGAGTGTAGTGTTTACTGATTATGGGGTGTAGTGTTTACTGATTATGGGGTGTAGTGTTTACTGATTATGGGGTGTAGTGTTTACTGATTATGGGGTGTAGTGTTTTAATGATTATGGGGTGTAGTTTTTACTGATTATGGGGTGTAGTGTTTACTGATTATGGGGTGTAGTGTTTCACTGATTATGGGGTGTAGTGTTTACTGATTATGGGGTGTAGTGTTTACTGATTATGGACTGTAGTGTTTACTGATCATGGAGTGTAGTGTTTACTGATTATGGGTTGTAGTGTTTTACTGATTATGGGGTGTAGTGTTTACTGATTATGGCGTGTAGTAGTTACTGATTATGGGGTATAGTGTTTACTGATTATGGGGTGTAGTGTTTACTGATTATGGGGGGTAGTGTTTACCGATTATGGGGAATAGTGTTTACTGATTATGGGGTGTAGTGTTTACTGATTATGGGGTGTAGTGTTTTCTGATTATGGGGTGCAGTGTTTAATGATTATGGAGTGTAGTGTTTACTGATTATGGGGTGTAGTGTTTACTGATTATGGGGTGTAGTGTTTACTGATTTTGGGGTGTCGTGTTTACTGATTATGGGGTGTAGTGTTTGTTGATTATGGGGTGTAGGGTTTGTAGTTTATGGAGTGTAGTGTTTACTGATTATGGGGTGTAGTGATTACTGATTATGGAGTGCAGTGTTTACTGATTATGGGGTGTAGTGTTTACTGATTATGGGGTGTAGTGTTTACTGATTATGGGGTGTAGTGTATACTGATTATGGGGTGTAGTGTTTACTGATTATGGAGTGTAGTGTTTACTGATTATGGGGTGTAGTGTTTACTGATTATGGGGTGTAGAATTTACTGATTATGGAGTGTAGTGCTTTAGTGATTATGGGGTGTAGTGTTTACTGATTATGGGGTGTAGTATTAACTGATTATGGGGTATAGTGTTTACTGATTATGGGGTGTAGTGTTTACTGATTATGGGGTGTAGTGTTTACTGATTATGGGGTATAGTGTTTACTGATTATGGGGTGTAGTGTATACTGATTATGGGGTGTAGTGTTTACTGATTATGGGGTGTAGTGCTTACTGATTAGGGGTTGTTGTGTTTACTGATTATGGGGTGTAGTGTTTACTGATTATGGAGTGTCGTGTTTACTGATTATGGGGTGTAGTGCTTACTGATTAGGGGGTGTAGTGTTTACTGATTATGGGGTATAGTGTATACTGATTATGGGGTATAGTGTTTACTGATTATGGGGTGTAGTGTTTACTGATTATGGGGTGTAGTGTTTACTGATTATGGAGTGTAGTGTTTACTGATTATGGGGTGTAGTGCTTACTGATTAGGGGGTGTAGTGTTTACTGATTATGGGGTATAGTGTTTACTGATTATGGGGTGTAGTGTTTACTGATTATGGGGTGTAGTTTTTACTGATTATGGGGTTAAGTGTTTACTGATTATGGGGTGTAGTGTTTACTGATTATGGGGTGTAGTGTTTACTGATTATGGGGTATAGTGTTTACTGATGATGAGGTGTAGTGTTTACTGATGATGGGGTGTCGTGTTTACTGATGATGGAGAGTAGTGTTTACTGATTATGGGGTGTAGTGTTTGTTGATTGTGGGGTGTAGTGTTTGTTGATTATGTAGTGTAGTGATTAACTGATTATGGGGTGTAGTGTTTACTGATTTTGGGGTGTACTGTTTACTGGTTATGGGGTGTAGTGTTTGTTGATTATGGGGTGTAGTGTTTGTAGTTTATGGAGTGTAGTGTTTACTGATTATGGGGTGTAGTGTTTACTGATTATGGGGTGTAGTGTTTGTTGATTGTGGGGTGTAGTGTTTGTTGATTATGGAAAGTAGTGATTAACTGATTATGGGCTGTGGTGTTTACTGATTTTGGGGTGTCGTGTTTACTGATTATGGGGTGTAGTGTTTGTTGATGATGGGGTGTAGTGTTTGTAGTTTATGGAGTGTAGTGTTTACTGATTATGGGGTGTAGTGTTTACTGATTATGGGGTGTAGTGTTTAATGATTATGGGGTGTAGTGTTTACTGATTATGGGGTGTAGTGTTTTACTGATTATGGGGTGTAGTGTTTTACTGCTTATGGGGTGTAGTGTTTACTGATTATGGAGTGTAGTGTTTACTGATTATGGAGTGTAGTGTTTACTGATTATGGGGTGTAGTGTTTACTGATTATGGAGTGTAGTGTTTACTGATTATGGGGTGTAGTGTTTACTGATTATGGAGTGTAGTGTTTACTGATTATGGGGTGTAGTGTTTACTGATTATGGAGTGTAGTGTTTACTGATTATGGAGTATAGTGTTTACTGATTATGGAGTGTAGTGTTTACTGATTATGGGGTGTAGTGTTTACTGACTATGGAGTGTAGTGTTTACTGATTATGGGGTGTAGTGTTTACTGATTATGGAGTGTAGTGTTTACTGAATATGGAGTGTGGTGTTTACTGATTATGGGGTGTAGTGTTTACTGATTATGGGGTGTAGTGTTTACTGAATATGGAGTGTGGTGTTTACTGATTATGGGGTGTAGTGATTACTGATTATGGAGTGTAGTGTTTACTGATTATGGGGTATAGTGTTTACTGATTATGGGGTGTAGTGTTTACTGATTATGGGGTGCAGTGTTTACTGATTATGGGGTATAGTGTTTACTGATTATGGGGTGTAGTGTTTACTGATTATGGGGTGTAGTGTTTACTGATTATGGGGTGTAGTGTTTACTGATTATGGGGTGTAGTGTTTACTGATTATGGAGTGTAGTGTTTACTGATTATGGAGTGTAGTGTTTACTGATTATGGGGTGTAGTGTTTACTGATTATGGGGTATAGTGTATACTGATTATGGGGTGTAGTGTTTACTGATTATGGGGTGTAGTGTTTATTGATTATGGGGTGCAGTGTTTAATGATTATGGAGTGTAGTGTTTACTGATTATGGGGTGTAGTGTTTACTGATTATGGGGTGTAGTGTTTACTGATTTTGGGGTGTCGTGTTTACTGATTATGGGGTGTAGTGTTTGTTGATTATGGGGTGTAGGGTTTGCAGTTTATGGAATGTAGTGTTTACTGATTATGGAGTGCAGTGTTTACTGATTATGGAGTGCAGTGTTTACTGATTATGGAGTGCAGTGTTTACTGATTATAGGGTGGAGTGTTTACTGATTATGGGGTGTAGTGTTTACTGATTATGGGGTGTAGTGTTTACTGATTATGGGGTGTAGTGTTTACTGATTATGGCGTGTAGTGTTTACTGATTATGGGGTGTAGAATTTACTGATTATGGAGTGTATTGTTTACTGATTATGGGGTGTAGTGTTTACTGATTATGGGGTATAGTGTTTACTGATTATGGGGTGTAGTGTTTACTGATTATGGGGTGTAGTGTTTACTGATTATGGAGTGTAGTGTTTACTGATTATGGGGTGTAGTGTTTACTGATTATGGGGTATAGTGTTTACTGATTATGGGGTGCAGTGTTTACTGATTATGGAGTGTAGTGTTTACTGATTATGGGGTGTAGTGTTTACTGATTATGGGGTGTAGTGTTTACTGATTATGGGGTGCAGTGTTTACTGATTATGGAGTGTAGTGTTTACTGATTATGGGGTGTAGTGTTTACTGATTATGGGGTATAGTGTATACTGATTATGGGGTGTAGTGTTTACTGATTATGGGGTGCAGTGTTTACTGATTATGGAGTGTAGTGTTTACTGATTATGGGGTGTAGTGCTTACTGATTAGGGGGTGTAGTGTTTACTTATTATGGGGTATAGTGTATACTGATTATGGGGTATAGTGTTTACTGATTATGGGGTGTAGTGTTTACTGATTATGGGGCGTAGTGTTTACTGATTATGGGGTGTAGTGTTTATTGAATATGGGGTATAGTGTTTACTGATTATGGGGTGTAGTGTTTAATGATTATGGGGTGTAGTGTTTACTGATTATGGGGTGTAGTGTTTACTGATTATGGGGTGTAGTGTTTCACTGATAATGGGGTGTAGTGTTTACTGATTATGGGGTGTAGTGTTTACTGATTATGGAGTGTAGTGTTTACTGATCATGGAGTGTAGTGTTTACTGATTATGGGTTGTAGTGTTTTACTGATTATGGGGTGTAGTGTTTACTGATTATGGCGTGTAGTAGTTACTGATTATGGGGTATAGTGTTTACTGATTATGGGGTGTAGTGTTTACTGATTATGGGGTGTAGTGTTTACTGATTATGGGGAATAGTGTTTACTGATTATGGGGTGTAGTGTTTACTGATTATGGGGTGTAGTGTTTACTGATTATGGGGTGTAGTATTAACTGATTATGGGGTATAGTGTTTACTGATTATGGGGTGTAGTGTTTACTGATTATGGGGTGTAGTGTTTACTGATTTTGGGGTGTCGTGTTTACTGATTATGGGGTGTAGTGTTTGTTGATTATGGGGTGTAGTGTTTACTGATTATGGGGTGTAGTGTTTACTGATTATGGGGTGTAGTGTTTACTGATTATGGGGTGTAGTGTTTACTGATTATGGGGTGTAGTGTTTACTGATTATGGGGTGTAGTGTTTACTGATTTTGGGGTGTCGTGTTTACTGATTATGGGGTGTAGTGTTTGTTGATTATGGGGTGTAGGGTTTGTAGTTTATGGAGTGTAGTGTTTACTGATTATGGGGTGTAGTGATTACTGATTATGGAGTGCAGTGTTTATTGATTATGGGGTGTAGTGTTTACTGATTATGGGGTGTAGTGTTTACTGATTATGGGGTGTAGTGTTTACTGATTATGGCGTGTAGTGTTTACTGATTATGGGGTGTAGAATTTACTGATTATGGAGTGTAATGCTTTACTGATTATGGGGTGTAGTGTTTACTGATTATGGGGTGTAGTATTAACTGATTATGGGGTATAGTGTTTACTGATTATGGGGTGTAGTGTTTACTGATTATGGGGTGTAGTGTTTACTGATTATGGGGTATAGTGTTTACTGATTATGGGGTGTAGTGTTTACTGATTATGGGGTGTAGTGTTTACTGATTATGGGGTGTAGTGCTTACTGATTAGGGGTTGTTGTGTTTACTGATTATGGAGTGTAGTGTTTACTGATTATGGGGTGTAGTGTTTACTGATTATGGGGTATAGTGTATACTGATTATGGGGTGTAGTGTTTACTGATTATGGGGTGTAGTGTTTACTGATTATGGGGTGCAGTGTTTACTGATTATGGAGTGTAGTGTTTACTGATTATGGGGTGTAGTGCTTACTGCTTAGGGGGTGTAGTGTTTACTGATTATGGGGTATAGTGTATACTCATTATGGGGTATAGTGTTTACTGATTATGGGGTGTAGTGTTTACTGATTATGGGGTGTAGTGTTTACTGATTATGGGGCGTAGTGTTTACTGATTATGGGGTGTAGTGTTTACTGATTATGGGGTATAGTGTTTACTGATTATGGGGTGTAGTGTTTACTGATTATGGGGTGTAGTGTTTACTGATGATGGAGAGTAGTGTTTACTGATTATGGGGTGTAGTGTTTGTTGATTATGTAGTGTAGTGATTAACTGATTATGGGGTGTAGTGTTTACTGATTTTGGGGTATAGTGTTTACTGATTATGGGGTGTAGTGTTTACTGATTATGGGGTGTAGGGTTTACTGATTATGGGGCGTAGTGTTTACTGATTATGGGGTGTAGTGTTTACTGATTATGGGGTATAGTGTTTACTGATTATGGAGTGTAGTGTTTGTTGATAATGGAGTGTAGTGTTTGTTGATTATGGAGTGTAGTGTTTACTGATTATGGGGTGTTGTGTTTACTGATTATGTAGTGTAGTGTTTACTGATTATGGGGTGTAGTGTTTACTGATTATGGAGTGTACTGTTTGTTGATAATGGAGTGTAGTGTTTGTTGATTATGGAGTGTAGTGTTTACTGATTATGCGGTGTAGTGTTTACTGATTATGGAGTGTAGTGTTTGTTGATAATGGAGTGTAGTGTTTCTTGATTATGGGGTGTAGTGTTTACTGATTATGGGTTGTAGTGTTTGTTGATTATGGGGTGTAGTGTTTATTGATTATGGAGTGTAGTGTTTACTGATTATGGAGTGTAGTGTTTACTGATTATGGGGTGTAGTGTTTACTGATTATGGGGTGTAGTGTTTGTTGATTGTGGGGTGTAGTGTTTGTTGATTATGGAATGCAGCGATTAACTGATTACGGGGTGTAGTGTTTACTGAATTTCGGGTGTCGTGTTTACTGATTATGGGGTGAAGTGTTTGTTGATTATGGGGTGTAGTGTTTGTAGTTTATGGAGTGTAGTGTTTACTGATTATGGGGTGTAGTGTTTACTGATTATGGGGTGTAGTGTTTACTGATTATGGGGTGTAGTGTTTACTGATTATGGGGTGTAGTGTTTTAATGATTATGGGGTGTAGTTTTTACTGATTATGGGGTGTAGTGTTTACTGATTATGGGGTGTAGTGTTTCACTGATTATGGGGTGTAGTGTTTACTGATTATGGGGTGTAGTGTTTACTGATTATGGACTGTAGTGTTTACTGATCATGGAGTGTAGTGTTTACTGATTATGGGTTGTAGTGTTTTACTGATTATGGGGTGTAGTGTTTACTGATTATGGCGTGTAGTAGTTACTGATTATGGGGTATAGTGTTTACTGATTATGGGGTGCAGTGTTTACTGATTATGGGGGGTAGTGTTTACTGATTATGGGGAATAGTGTTTACTGATTATGGGGTGTAGTGTTTACTGATTATGGGGTGTAGTGTTTTCTGATTATGGGGTGCAGTGTTTAATGATTATGGAGTGTAGTGTTTACTGATTATGGGGTGTAGTGTTTACTGATTATGGGGTGTAGTGTTTACTGATTTTGGGGTGTAGTGTTTGTTGATTATGGGGTGTAGGGTTTGTAGTTTATGGAGTGTAGTGTTTACTGATTATGGGGTGTAGTGATTACTGATTATGGAGTGTAGTGTTTACTGATTATGGGGTGTAGTGTTTACTGATTATGGGGTGTAGTGTTTACTGATTATGGGGTGTAGTGTATACTGATTATGGGGTGTAGTGTTTACTGATTATGGAGTGTAGTGTTTACTGATTATGGGGTGTAGTGTTTACTGATTATGGGGTGTAGAATTTACTGATTATGGAGTGTAGTGCTTTACTGATTATGGGGTGTAGTGTTTACTGATTATGGGGTGTAGTATTAACTGATTATGGGGTATAGTGTTTACTGATTATGGGGCGTAGTGTTTACTGATTATGGGGTGTAGTGTTTACTGATTATGGGGTATAGTGTTTACTGATTATGGGGTGTACTGTATACTGATTATGGGGTGTAGTGTTTACTGATTATGGGGTGTAGTGCTTACTGATTAGGGGTTGTTGTGTTTACTGATTATGGGGTGTAGTGTTTACTGATTATGGAGTGTCGTGTTTACTGATTATGGGGTGTAGTGCTTACTGATTAGGGGGTGTAGTGTTTACTGATTATGGGGTATAGTGCATACTGATTATGGGGTATAGTGTTTACTGATTATGGGGTGTAGTGTTTACTGATTATGGGGTGTAGTGTTTACTGATTATGGAGTGTAGTGTTTACTGATTATGGGGTATAGTGTTTACTGATTATGGGGTGTAGTGTTTACTGATTATGGGGTGTAGTTTTTACTGATTATGGGGTTAAGTGTTTACTGATTATGGGGTGTAGTGTTTACTGATTATGGGGTGTAGTGTTTACTGATTATGGGGTGTAGTGTTTAATGATTATGGGGTGTAGTGTTTACTGATTATGGGGTGTAGTGTTTTACTGATTATGGGGTGTAGTGTTTTACTGCTTATGGGGTGTAGTGTTTACTGATTATGGAGTGTAGTGTTTACTGATCATGGAGTGTAATGTTTACTGATTATGGGTTGTAGTGTTTTACTGATTATGGGGTGTAGTGTTTACTGATTATGGCGTGTAGTGTTTACTGATTATGGAGTGTAGTGTTTACTGATTATGGGGTGTAGTGTTTACTGATTATGGAGTGTAGTGTTTACTGATTATGGGGTGTAGTGTTTACTGATTATGGAGTGTAGTGTTTACTGATTATGGAGTATAGTGTTTACTGATTATGGAGTGTAGTGTTTACTGATTATGGGGTGTAGTGTTTACTGACTATGGAGTGTAGTGTTTACTGATTATGGGGTGTAGTGTTTACTGATTATGGAGTGTAGTGTTTACTGAATATGGAGTGTGGTGTTTACTGATTATGGGGTGTAGTGTTTACTGATTATGGGGTGTAGTGTTTACTGAATATGGAGTGTGGTGTTTACTGATTATGGGGTGTAGTGATTACTGATTATGGGGTATAGTGTTTTCTGATTATGGGGTGTAGTGTTTACTGATTATGGGGTGCAGTGTTTACTGATTATGGGGTATAGTGTTTACTGATTATGGGGTGTAGTGTTTACTGATTATGGGGTGTAGTGTTTACTGATTATGGGGTGTAGTGTTTACTGATTATGGGGTGTAGTGTTTACTGATTATGGAGTGTAGTGTTTACTGATTATGGAGTGTAGTGTTTACTGATTATGGGGTGTAGTGTTTACTGATTATGGGGTATAGTGTATACTGATTATGGGGTGTAGTGTTTACTGATTATGGGGTGTAGTGTTTATTGATTATGGGGTGCAGTGTTTAATGATTATGGAGTGTAGTGTTTACTGATTATGGGGTGTAGTGTTTACTGATTATGGGGTGTAGTGTTTACTGATTCTGGGGTGTCGTGTTTACTGATTATGGGGTGTAGTGTTTGTTGATTATGGGGTGTAGGGTTTGTAGTTTATGGAATGTAGTGTTTACTGATTATGGGGTGTAGTGCTTACTGATTATGGAGTGTAGTGTTTACTGATTATGGGGTGTAGTGTTTACTGATTATGGGGTGTAGTGTTTACTGATTATGGGGTGTAGCGTTTACTGATTATGGCGTGTAGTGTTTACTGATTATGGGGTGTAGAATTTACTGATTATGGAGTGTAGTGTTTACTGATTATGGGGTGTAGTGTTTACTGATTATGGGGTATAGTGTTTACTGATTATGGGGTGTAGTGTTTACTGATTATGGGGTGTAGTGTTTACTGATTATGGAGTGTAGTGTTTACTGATTATGGGGTGTAGTGTTTACTGATTATGGGGTATAGTGTATACTGATTATGGGGTGTAGTGTTTACTGATTATGGGGTGCAGTGTTTACTGATTATGGAGTGTAGTGTTTACTGATTATGGGGTGTAGTGCTTACTGATTAGGGGATGTAGTGTTTACTGATTATGAAGTGTAGTGTTTACTGATTATGGGGTGTAGTGTTTACTGATTATGGGGTATAGTGTATACTGATTATGGGGTGTAGTGTTTACTGATTATGGGGTGCAGTGTTTACTGATTATGGAGTGTAGTGTTTACTGATTATGGGGTGTAGTGCTTACTGATTAGGGGGTGTAGTGTTTACTTATTATGGGGTATAGTGTATACTGATTATGGGGTATAGTGTTTACTGATTATGGGGTGTAGTGTTTACTGATTATGGGGCGTAGTGTTTACTGATTATGGGGTGTAGTGTTTACTGAATATGGGGTATAGTGTTTACTGATTATGGGGTGTAGTGTTTAATGATTATGGGGTGTAGTGTTTACTGATTATGGGGTGTAGTGTTTACTGATTATGGGGTGTAGTGTTTCACTGATAATGGGGTGTAGTGTTTACTGATTATGGGGTGTAGTGTTTACTGATTATGGAGTGTAGTGTTTACTGATCATGGAGTGTAGTGTTTACTGATTATGGGTTGTAGTGTTTTACTGATTATGGGGTGTAGTGTTTACTGATTATGGCGTGTAGTAGTTACTGATTATGGGGTATAGTGTTTACTGATTATGGGGTGTAGTGTTTACTGATTATGGGGTGTAGTGTTTACTGATTATGGGGAATAGTGTTTACTGATTATGGGGTGTAGTTTTTACTGATTATGGGGTGTAGTGTTTACTGATTATGGGGTGTAGTATTAACTGATTATGGGGTATAGTGTTTACTGATTATGGGGTGTAGTGTTTACTGATTATGGGCTGTAGTGTTTACTGATTATGGGGTATAGTGTTTACTGATTATGGGGTGTAGTGTTTACTGATTATGGGGTGTAGTGTTTACTGATTATGGGGTGTAGTGCTTACTGATTAGGGGTTGTTGTATTTACTGATTATGGGGTGTAGTGTTTACTGATTATGGAGTGTAGTGTTTACTGATTATGGGGTGTAGTGCTTACTGATTAGGGGGTGTAGTGTTTACTGATTATGGGGTTTAGTGTATAATGATTATGGGGTATAGTGTTTACTGATTATGGGGTGTAGTGTTTACTGATTATGGGGTGTAGTGTTTACTGATTATGGGGTGTAGTGTTTACTGATTATGGAGTGTAGTATTTACTGATTATGGGGTGTAGTGCTTACTGATTAGGGGGTGTTGTGTTTACTGATTATGGGGTATAGTGTATACTGATTATGGGGTATAGTGTTTACTGATTATGGGGTGTAGTGTTTACTGATTATGGGGTGTAGTGTTTACTGATTATGGGGTTTAGTGTTTACTGATTATGGGGTGTAGTGTTTACTGATTATGGGGTGTTGTGTTTACTGATTATGGGGTATAGTGTTTACTGATGATGGGGTGTAGTGTTTACTGATGATGGGGTGTCGTGTTTACTGATGATGGAGAGTAGTGTTTACTGATTATGGGGTGTAGTGTTTGTTGATTGTGGGGTGTAGTGTTTGTTGATTATGTAGTGTAGTGATTAACTGATTATGGGGTGTAGTGTTTACTGATTTTGGGGTGTACTGTTTACTGGTTATGGGGTGTAGTGTTTGTTGATTATGGGGTGTAGTTTCTGTAGTTTATGGAGTGTAGTGTTTACTGATTATGGGGTGTAGTGTTTACTGATTATGGGGTGTAGTGTTTGTTGATTGTGGGGTGTAGTGTTTGTTGATTATGGAATGTAGTGATTATCTGATTATGGGGTGTGGTGTTTACTGATTTTGGGGTGTCGTGTTTACTGATTATGGGGTGTAGTGTTTGTTGATTATGGGGTGTAGTGTTTGTAGTTTATGGAGTGTAGTGTTTACTGATTATGGGGTGTAGTGTTTACTGATTATGGAATGTAGTGATTATCTGATTATGGGGTGTAGTGTTTACTGATTTTGGGGTGTCGTGTTTACTGATTATGGGGTGTAGTGTTTGTAGTTTATGGAGTGTAGTGTTTACTGATTATGGGGTGTCGTGTTTACTGATTATGGGGTGTAGTGTTTACTTATTATGGGGTGTAGTGTTTGTTGATTGTGGGGTGTAGTGTTTGTTGATTATGGAATGTAGTGATTAACTGATTATGGGGTGTGGTGTTTACTGATTTTGGGGTGTCGTGTTTACTGATTATGGGGTGTAGTGTTTGTAGTTTATGGAGTGTAGTGTTTACTGATTATGGGGTGTAGTGTTTTACTGCTTATGGGGTGTAGTGTTTACTGATTATGGAGTGTAGTGTTTACTGATCATGGAGTGTAGTGTTTTACTGCTTATGGGGTGTAGTGTTTTACTGCTTATGGGGTGTAGTGTTTGTAGTTTATGGAGTGTAGTGTTTACTGATTATGGGGTGTAGTGTTTTACTGCTTATGGGGTGTAGTGTTTACTGATTATGGAGTGTAGTGTTTACTGATCATGGAGTGTAGTGTTTACTGATTATGGGTTGTAGTGTTTTACTGATTATGGCGTGTAGTGTTTACTGATTATGGAGTGTAGTGTTTACTGATTATGGGGTGAAGTGTTTACTGATTATGGAGTGTAGTGTTTACTGATCATGGAGTGTAGTGTTTACTGATTATGGGTTGTAGTGTTTACTGATTATGGCGTGTAGTGTTTACTGATTATGGAGTGTAGTGTTTACTGATTATGGGGTGTAGTGTTTATTGATTATGGGGTATAGTGTATACTGATTATGGGGTGTAGTGTTTACTGATTATGGGGTGTAGTGTTTACTGATTATGGGGTGCAGTGTTTAATGATTATGGAGTGTAGTGTTTACTGATTATGGGGTGTAGTGTTTACTGATTATGGGGTGTAGTGTTTACTGATTTTGGGGTGTCGTGTTTACTGATTATGGGGTGTAGTGTTTGTTCATTATGGGGTGTAGGGTTTGTAGTTTATGGAGTGTAGTGTTTACTGATTATGGGGTGTAGTGATTACTGATTATGGAGTGCAGTGTTTACTGATTATGGGGTGTAGTGTTTACTGATTATGGGGTGAAGTGTTTACTGATTATGGGGTGTAGTGTTTACTGATTATGGGGTGTAGAATTTACTGATTATGGAGTGTAGTGCTTTACTGATTATGGGGTGTAGTGTTTACTGATTATGGGGTGTAGTATTAACTGATTATGGGGTATAGTGTTTACTGATTATGGGGTGTAGTGTTAACTGATTATGGGGTGTAGTGTTTACTGATTATGGGGTATAGTGTTTACTGATTATGGGGTGTAGTGTTTACTGATCATGGGGTGCAGTGTTTACTGATTATGGGGTGTAGTGCTTACTGATTAGGGGTTGTTGTGTTTACTGATTATGGAGTGTAGTGTTTACTGATTATGGGGTGTAACGTTTAATGATTATGGGGTATAGTGTATACTGATTATGGGGTGTAGTGTTTACTGATTATGGGGTGTAGTGTATACTGATTATGGGGTGCAGTGTTTACTGATTATGGAGTGTAGTGTTTACTGATTATGGGGTGTAGTGCTTACTGATTAGGGGGTGTAGTGTTTACTGATTATGGGGTATAGTGTATACTGATTATGGGGTATAGTGTTTACTGATTATGGGGTGTAGTGTTTACTGATTATGGGGTATAGTGTTTACTGATTATGGGGTGTATTGTTTACTGATTATGGGGTGTAGTGTTTACTGATGATGCAGAGTAGTGTTTACTGATTATGGGGTGTAGTGTTTACTGATTATGGGGTGTAGTGTATACTGATTATGGGGTGCAGTGTTTACTGATTATGGAGTGTAGTGTTTACTGATTATGGGGTGTAGTGCTTACTGATTAGGGGGTGTAGTGTTTACTGATTATGGGGTATAGTGTATACTGATTATGGGGTATAGTGTTTACTGATTATGGGGTGTAGTGTTTACTGATTATGGGGTATAGTGTTTACTGATTATGGGGTGTATTGTTTACTGATTATGGGGTGTAGTGTTTACTGATGATGCAGAGTAGTGTTTACTGATTATGGGGTGTAGTGTTTGTTGATTATGTAGTGTCGTGATAAACTGATTATGGGGTGTAGTGTTTGCTGATTTTGGGGTATAGTGTATACTGATTATGGGGTATAGTGTTTACTGATTATGGGGTGTAGTGTTTAATGATTATGGGGTGTAGTGTTTACTGATTATGGGGCGTAGTGTTTACTGATTATGGGGTGTAGTGTTTACTGATTATGGGGTATAGTGTTTACTGATTATGGAGTGTAGTGTTTGTTGATAATGGAGTGTAGTGTTTGTTGATTATGGAGTGTAGTGTTTACTGATTATGGGGTGTTGTGTTTACTGATTATGTAGTGTAGTGTTTACTGATTATGGGGTGTAGTGTTTACTGATTATGGAGTGTACTGTTTGTTGATAATGGAGTGTAGTGTTTGTTGATTATGGAGTGTAATGATTACTGATTATGCGGTGAAGTGTTTACTGATTATGGGGTGTAGTGTTTACTGATTATGGGTTGTAGTGTTTGTTGATTATGGGGTGTAGTGTTTATTGATTATGGAGTGTAGTGTTTACTGATTATGGAGTGTAGTGTTTACTGATTATGGGGTGTAATGTTTACTGTTTATGGGGTGTAGTGATTACTGACTATGGAGTGTAGTGTTTACTGATTATGGGGTGTAGTGTTTACTGATTATGGAGTGTAGTGTTTACTGATTATGGGGTGTAGTGTTTACTGATTATGGAGTGTAGTGTTTACTGAATATGGAGTATAGTGTTTACTGATTATGGAGTGTAGTGTTTACTGATTATGGGGTGTAGTGTTTACTGAGTATGGAGTGTAGTGTTTACTGATTATGGGGTGTAGTGTTTACTGATTATGGAGTGTAGTGTTTACTGATTATAGGGTGTAGTTTTTACTGAGTATGGGGTGTAGTGTTTACTGATTATGGGGTGTAGTGATTACTGATTATGGAGTGTAGTGTTTACTGATTATGGGGTATAGTGTTTACTGATTATGGGGTGTAGTGTTTACTGATTATGGGGTGTAGTGTTTACTGATTATGGGGTGTAGTGTTTACTGATTATGGGGTGTAGTGTTTACTGATTATGGGGTGTAGTGTTTACTGATTATGGGGTGTAGTGTTTACTGATTATGGGGTGTAGTGTTTACTGATTATGGGGTGTAGTGTTTACTGATTATGGGGTGTAGTGTTTACTGATTATGGGGTGCAGTGTTTACTGATTATGGGGTATAGTGTTTACTGATTATGGGGTGTAGTGTTTACTGATTATGGGGTGTCGTGTTTACTGATTATGGGGTGTAGTGTTTGTTGATTATGGAATGTAGTGATTAACTGATTATGGGGTGTGGTGTTTACTGATTTTGGGGTGTCGTGTTTACTGATTATGGGGTGTAGTGTTTGTTGATTATGGGGTGTAGTGTTTACTGATTTTGGGGTGTCGTGTTTACTGATTATGGGGTGTAGTGTTTGTAGTTTATGGAGTGTAGTGTTTACTGATTATGGGGTGTAGTGTTTACTGATTATGGGGTGTAGTGTTTACTGATTATGGGGTGTAGTGTTTGTTGATTGTGGGGTGTAGTGTTTGTTGATTATGGAATGTAGTGATTAACTGATTATGGGGTGTGGTGTTTACTGATTTTGGGGTGTCGTGTTTACTGATTATAGGGTGTAGTGTTTGTAGTTTATGGAGTGTAGTGTTTACTGATTATGGGGTGTAGTGTTTACTGATTATGGGGTGTAGTGTTTACTGATTATGGGGTGTAGTGTTTACTGATTATGGGGTGTAGTGTTTCACTGATTATGGGGTGTAGTGTTTTACTGCTTATGGGGTGTAGTGTTTACTGATTATGGAGTGTAGTGTTTACTGATTATGGGTTGTAGTGTTTTACTGATTATGGGGTGTAGTGCTTACTGATTATGGCGTGTAGTGTTTACTGATTATGGAGTGTAGTGTTTACTGATTATGGGGTGTAGTGTTTATTGATTATGGGGTATAGTGTATATTGATTATGGGGTGTAGTGTTTACTGATTATGGGGTGTAGTGTTTACTGATTATGGGGTGCAGTGTTTAATGATTTTGGGGTGTCGTGTTTACTGATTATGGGGTGTAGTGTTTGTTCATTATGGGGTGTAGGGTTTGTAGTTTATGGAGTGTAGTGTTTACTGATTATGGGGTGCAGTGATTACTGATTATGGAGTGCAGTGTTTACTGATTATGGGGTGTAGTGTTTACTGATTATGGGGTGTAGTGTTTACTGATTATGGGGTGTAGTGTTTACTGATTATGGCGTGTAGTGTTTACAGATTATGGGGTGTAGAATTTACTGATTATGGAGTGTAGTGCTTTACTGATTATGGGGTGTAGTGTTTACTGATTATGGGGTGTAGTATTAACTGATTATGGGGTATAGTGTTTACTGATTATGGGGTGTAGTGTTTACTGATTATGGGGTGTAGTGTTTACTGATTATGGGGTATAGTGTTTACTGATTATGGGGTGTAGTGTTTACTGATCATGGGGTGCAGTGTTTACTGATTATGGGGTGTAGTGCTTACTGATTAGGGGTTGTTGTGTTTACTGATTATGGAGTGTAGTGTTTACTGATTATGGGGTGTAGCGTTTAATGATTATGGGGTATAGTGTATACTGATTATGGGGTGTAGTGTTTACTGATTATGGGGTGTAGTGTTTACTGATTATGGGGTGCAGTGTTTACTGATTATGGAGTGTAGTGTTTACTGATTATGGGGTGTAGTGCTTACTGATTAGGGGGTGTAGTGTTTACTGATTATGGGGTATAGTGTATACTGATTATGGGGTATAGTGTTTACTGATTATGGGGTGTAGTGTTTACTGATTATGGGGTGTAGTGTTTACTGATTATGGGGCGTAGTGTTTACTGATTATGGGGTGTAGTGTTTACTGATTATGGGGTATAGTGTTTACTGATTATGGGGTGTAGTGTTTACTGATTATGGGGTGTAGTGTTTACTGATGATGGAGAGTAGTGTTTACTGATTATGGGGTGTAGTGTTTGTTGATTATGTAGTGTCGTGATAAACTGATTATGGGGTGTAGTGTTTACTGATTTTGGGGTATAGTGTATACTGATTATGGGGTATAGTGTTTACTGATTATGGGGTGTAGTGTTTACTGATTATGGGGTGTAGTGTTTACTGATTATGGGGCGTAGTGTTTACTGATTATGGGGTGTAGTGTTTACTGATTATGGGGTATAGTGTTTACTGATTATGGAGTGTAGTGTTTGTTGATAATGGAGTGTAGTGTTTGTTGATTATGGAGTGTAGTGTTTACTGATTATGGGGTGTTGTGTTTACTGATTATGTAGTGTAGTGTTTACTGATTATGGGGTATAGTGTTTACTGATTATGGGGTGTAGTGTTTACTGATAATGGGGTGCAGTGTTTACTGATTATGGGGTATAGTGTTTACTGATTATGGGGTGTAGTGTTTACTGATTATGGGGTGTCGTGTTTACTGATTATGGGGTGTAGTGTTTGTTGATTATGGAATGTAGTGATTAACTGATTATGGGGTGTGGTGTTTACTTATTTTGGGGTGTCGTGTTTACTGATTATGGGGTGTAGTGTTTGTTGATTATGGGGTGTAGTGTTTACTGATTTTGGGGTGTCGTGTTTACTGATTATGGGGTGTAGTGTTTACTGATTATGGGGTGTAGTGTTTGTTGATTGTGGGGTCTAGTGTTTACTGATTATGGGGTGTAGTGTTTACTGATTATGGGGTGTAGTGTTTACTGATTATGGGGTGTAGTGTTTACTGATTATGGGGTGTAGTGTTTGTTGATTGTGGGGTGTAGTGTTTGTTGATTATGGAATGTAGTGATTAACTGATTATGGGGTGTGGTGTTTACTGATTTTGGGGTGTCGTGTTTACTGATTATGGGGTGTAGTGTTTGTAGTTTATGGAGTGTAGTGTTTACTGATTATGGGGTGTAGTGTTTACTGATTATGGGGTGTAGTGTTTACTGATTATGGGGTGTAGTGTTTACTGATTATGGGGTGTAGTGTTTCACTGATTATGGGGTGTAGTGTTTTACTGCTTATGGGGTGTAGTGTTTACTGATTATGGGGTGTAGTGTTTACTGATCATGGAGTGTAGTGTTTACTGATTATGGGTTGTAGTGTTTTACTGATTATGGGGTGTAGTGTTTACTGATTATGGCGTGTAGTGTTTACTGATTATGGAGTGTAATGTTTACTGATTATGGGGTGTAGTGTTTATTGATTATGGGGTATAGTGTATACTGATTATGGGGTGTAGTGTTTACTGATTATGGGGTGTAGTGTTTACTGATTATGGGGTGCAGTGTTTAATGATTATGGAGTGTAGTGTTTACTGATTATGGGGTGTAGTGTTTACTGATTATGGGGTGTAGTGTTTACTGATTATGGAGTGTAGTGTTTACTGATTATGGGGTGTAGTGTTTACTGATTATGGAGTGTAGTGATTACTGATTATGGGGTGTAGTGTTTACTGATTTTGGGGTGTCGTGTTTACTGATTATGGGGTGTAGTGTTTGTTCATTATGGGGTGTAGGGTTTGTAGTTTATGGAGTGTAGTGTTTACTGATTATGGGGTGTAGTGATTACTGATTATGGAGTGCAGTGTTTACTGATTATGGGGTGTAGTGTTTACTGATTATGGGGTGTAGTGTTTACTGATTATGGGGTGTAGTGTTTACTGATTATGGGGTGTAGTGTTTACTGATTATGGGGTGTAGTGTTTACTGATTATGGCGTGTAGTGTTTACTGATTATGGGGTGTAGAATTTACTGATTATGGAGTGTAGTGTTTACTGATTATGGGGTGTAGTGTTTACTGATTATGGGGTGTAGTGTTTACTGATTATGGGGTATAGTGTTTACTGATTATGGGGTGTAGTGTTTACTGATTATGGGGTGTAGTGTTTACTGATTATGGGGTGCAGTGTTTACTGATTATGGAGTGTAGTGTTTACTGATTATGGGGTGTAGTGTTTACTGATTATGGGGTATAGTGTATACTGATTATGGGGTATAGTGTTTACTGATTATGGGGTGTAGTGTTTACTGATTATGGGGTGTAGTGTTTACTGATTATGGGGCGTAGTGTTTACTGATTATGGGGTGTAGTGTTTACTGATTATGGGGTATAGTGTTTACTGATTATGGGGTGTAGTGTTTACTGATTATGGGGTGTAGTGTTTACTGATGATGGAGAGTAGTGTTTACTGATTATGGGGTGTAGTGTTTGTTGATTATGTAGTGTCGTGATAAACTGATTATGGGGTGTAGTGTTTACTGATTTTGGGGTATAGTGTATACTGATTATGGGGTATAGTGTTTACTGATTATGGGGTGTAGTGTTTACTGATTATGGGGTGTAGTGTTTACTGATTATGGGGCGTAGTGTTTACTGATTATGGGGTGTAGTGTTTACTGATTATGGGGTATAGTGTTTACTGATTATGGAGTGTAGTGTTTGTTGATAATGGAGTGTAGTGTTTGTTGATTATGGAGTGTAGTGTTTACTGATTATGGGGTGTTGTGTTTACTGATTATGTAGTGTAGTGTTTACTGATTATGGGGTGTAGTGTTTACTGATTATGGAGTGTACTGTTTGTTGATAATGGAGTGTAGTGTTTGTTGATTATGGAGTGTAATGATTACTGATTATGCGGTGAAGTGTTTACTGATTATGGGGTGTAGTGTTTACTGATTATGGGTTGTAGTGTTTGTTGATTATGGGGTGTAGTGTTTATTGATTATGGAGTGTAGTGTTTACTGATTATGGAGTGTAGTGTTTACTGATTATGGGGTGTAATGTTTACTGATTATGGGGTGTAGTGATTACTGACTATGGAGTGTAGTGTTAACTGATTATGGGGTGTAGTGTTTACTGATTATGGAGTGTAGTGTTTACTGATTATGGGGTGTAGTGTTTACTGATTATGGAGTGTAGTGTTTACTGATTATGGAGTATAGTGTTTACTGATTATGGAGTGTAGTGTTTACTGATTATGGGGTGTAGTGTTTACTGAGTATGGAGTGTAGATATTACTGCTTATGGGGTGTAGTGTTTACTGATTATGGAGTGTAGTGTTTTCTGATTATAGGGTGTAGTTTTTACTGATTATGGGGTGTAGTGTTTACTGATTATGGGGTGTAGTGATTACTGATTATGGAGTGTAGTGTTTACTGATTATGGGGTATAGTGTTTACTGATTATGGGGTGTAGTGTTTACTGATAATGGGGTGCAGTGTTTACTGATTATGGGGTATAGTGTTTACTGATTATGGGGTGTAGTGTTTACTGATTATGGGTTGTAGTGTTTACTGATTATGGGGTGTAGTGTTTACTGATTATGGAGTGTAGTGTTTTCTGATTATGGGGTGTAGTGTTTATTGATTATGGGGTATAGTGTATACTGATTATGGGGTGTAGTGTTTACTGATTATGGGGTGTAGTGTATACTGATTATGGGGTGCAGTGTTTAATGATTATGGAGTGTAGTGTTTACTGATTATGGGGTGTAGTGTTTACTGATTATGGGGTGTAGTGTTTACTGATTTTGGGGTGTCGTGTTAACTGATTATGGGGTGTAGTGTTTGTTGATTATGGGGTGTAGGGTTTGTAGTTTATGGAGTGTAGTGTTTACTGATTATGGGGTGTAGTGATTACTGATTATGGAGTGCAGTGTTTACTGATTATGGGGTGTAGTGTTTACTGATTATGGGGTGTAGTGTTTACTGATTATGGGGTGTAGTGTTTACTGATTATGGGGTGTAGTGTTTACTGATTATGGCGTGTAGTGTTTACTGATTATGGGGTGTAGAATTTACTGATTATGGAGTGTAGTGCTTTACTGATTATGGGGTGTAGTGTTTACTGATTATGGGGTGTAGTATTAACTGATTATGGGGTATAGTGTTTACTGATTATGGGGTGTAGTGTTTACTGATTATGGGGTGTAGTGTTTACTGATTATGGGGTATAGTGTTTACTGATTATGGGGTGTAGTGTTTACTGATTATGGGGTGCAGTGTTTACTGATTATGGGGTGTAGTGCTTACTGATTAGGGGTTGTTGTGTTTACTGATTATGGAGTGTAGTGTTTACTGATTATGGGGTGTAGTGTTTAATGATTATGGGGTATAGTGTATACTGATTATGGGGTGTAGTCTTTACTGATTATGGGGTGTAGTGTTTACTGATTATGGGGTGCAGTGTTTACTGATTATGGAGTGTAGTGTTTACTGATTATGGGGTGTAGTGCTTACTGATTAGGGGGTGTAGTGTTTACTGATTATGGGGTATAGTGTATACTGATTATGGGGTATAGTGTTTACTGATTATGGGGTGTAGTGTTTACTAATTATGGGGTGTAGTGTTTACTGATTATGGGGCGTAGTGTTTACTGATTATGGGGTGTAGTGTTTACTGATTATGGGGTATAGTGTTTACTGATTATGGGGTGTAGTGTTTACTGATTATGGGGTGTAGTGTTTACTGATGATGGAGAGTAGTGTTTACTGATTATGGGGTGTAGCGTTTGTTGATTATGTAGTGTCGTGATAAACTGATTATGGGGTGTAGTGTTTACTGATTTTGGGGTATAGTGTATACTGATTATGGGGTATAGTGTTTACTGATTATGGGGTGTAGTGTTTACTGATTATGGGGTGTAGTGTTTACTGATTATGGGGCGTAGTGTTTACTGATTATGGGGTGTAGTGTTTACTGATTATGGGGTATAGTGTTTACTGATTATGGAGTGTAGTGTTTGTTGATAATGGAGTGTAGTGTTTGTTGATTATGGAGTGTAGTGTTTACTGATTATGGGGTGTAGTGTTTACTGATTATGGAGTGTACTGTTTGTTGATAATGGAGTGTAGTGTTTGTTGATTATGGAGTGTAGTGATTACTGATTATGCGGTGAAGTGTTTACTGATTATGGGGTGTAGTGTTTACTGATTATGGGTTGTAGTGTTTGTTGATTATGGAGTGTAGTGTTTATTGATTATGGAGTGTAGTGTTTACTGATTATGGAGTGTAGTGTTTACTGATTATGGGGTGTAATGTTTACTGATTATTGGGTGTAGTGATTAACTGATTATGGGGTGTAGTGTTTACTGGTTATGGGGTGTAGTGTTTGTTGATTATGGGGTGTAGTGTTTGTAGTTTATGGAGTGTAGTGTTTACTGATTATGGGGTGTAGTGTTTGTTGATTATGGAATGTAGCGATTAACTGATTACGGGGTGTAGTGTTTACTGAATTTGGGGTGTCGTGTTTACTGATTATGGGGTGTAGTGTTTGTTGATTATGGGGTGTAGTGTTTGTAGTTGATGGAGTGTAGTGTTTACAGATTATGGGGTGTAGTGTTTACTGATTATGGGGTGTAGTGTTTACTGATTATGGGGTGTAGTGTTTACTGATTATGGGGTGTAGTGTTTACTGATTATGGGGTGTAGTGTTTACTGATTATGGGGTGTAGTGTTTACTGATTATGGGGTGTAGTGTTTTACTGATTATGGGGTGTAGTGTTTACTGATTATGGGGTGTAGTGTTTACTGATTATGGGGTGTAGTGTTTCACTGATTATGGGGTGTAGTGTTTACTGATTATGGGGTGTAGTGTTTACTGATTATGGAGTGTAGTGTTTACTGATCATGGAGTGTAGTGTTTACTGATTATGGGTTGTAGTGTTTTACTGATTATGGGGTGTAGTGTTTTCTGATTATGGCGTGTAGTAGTTACTGATTATGGGGTGTAGTGTTTACTGATTATGGGGTGTAGTGTTTCACTGATTATGGGGTGTAGTGTTTACTGATTATGGGGTGCAGTGTTTACTGATTATGGAGTGTAGTGTTTACTGATCATGGAGTGTAGTGTTTACTGATTATGGGTTGTAGTGTTTTACTGATTATGGGGTGTAGTGTTTTCTGATTATGGCGTGTAGTAGTTACTGATTCTGGGGTATAGTGTTTACTGATTATGGGGTGTAGTGTTTACTGATTATGGGGTGTAGTGTTTACTGATTATGGGGTATAGTGTTTACTGAATATGCGGTGTAGTGTTTACTGATTATGGGGTGTAGTGTTTACTGATTATGGGGTGTAGTGTTTACTGATTATGGGGTGTAGTGCTAACTGATTAGGGGTTGTTGTGTTTACTGATTCTGGAGTGTAGTGTTTACTGATTATGGGGTGTAGTGTTTACTGACTATGGGGTATAGTGTATACTGATTATGGGGTGTAGTGTTTACTGATTATGGGGTGTAGTGTTTACTGATTATTGGGTGCAGTGTTTAATGATTAAAGTGTGTAGTGTTTACTGATTATGGGGTGTAGTGTTTACTGATTATGGGGTGTAGTGTTTACTGATTTTGGGGTGTCGTGTTTACTGATTATGGGGTGTAGTGTTTACTGATTATTGCGTGTAGTTTTTACTGATTATGGGGTGTAGTGTTTACTGATTATGGGGTGTAGTGTTTACTGATTATGGGGTGTAGTATTAACTGATTATGGGGTATAGTGTTTACTGATTATGGGGTGTAGTGTTTACTGATTATGGGGTGTAGTGTTTACTGATTATGGGGTATGGTGTTTACTGATTATGGGGTGTAGTATTTACTGATTATGGGGTGTAGTGTTTACTGATTATGGGGTGTAGTGCTTACTGATTAGGGGTTGTTGTGTTTACTGATTATGGGGTGTAGTGTTTACTGATTATGGAGTGTAGTGTTTACTGATTATGGGGTGTAGTGCTTACTGATTAGGGGGTGTAGTGTTTACTGATTATGGGGTGTAGTGTATACTGATTATGGGGTATAGTGTTTACTGATTATGGGGTGTAGTGTTTACTGATTATGGGGTGTAGTGTTTACTGATTATGGGGTGTAGTGTTTACTGATTATGGAGTGTAGTGTTTACTGATTATGGGGTGTAGTGCTTACTGATTAGGGGGTGTAGTGTTTACTGATTATGGGGTATAGTGTATACTGATTATGGGGTATAGTGTTTACTGATTATGGGGTGTAGTGTTTACTGATTATGGGGTGTAGTGTTTACTGATTATGGGGTTTAGTGTTTACTGATTATGGGGTGTAGTGTTTACTGATTATGGGGTGCAGTGTTTAATGATTATGGGGTATAGTGTTTACTGATGATGGGGTGTAGTGTTAACTGATGATGGGGTGTCGTGTTTACTGATGATGGAGAGTAGTGTTTACTGATTATAGGGTGTAGTGTTTGTTGATTGTGGGGTGTAGTGTTTGTTGATTATGTAGTGTAGTGATTAACTGATTATGGGGTGTAGTGTTTACTGATTTTGGGGTGTACTGTTTACTGGTTATGGGGTGTAGTGTTTGTTGATTATGGGGTGTAGTGTTTGTAGTTTATGGAGTGTAGTGTTTACTGATTATGGGGTGTAGTGTTTACTGATTATGGGGTGTAGTGTTGGTTGATTGTGGGGTGTAGTGTTTGTTGATTATGGAATGTAGTGTTTACTGATTATGGGGTGTAGAGTTTACTGATTTTGGGGTATCGTGTTTACTGATTATGGGGTGTAGTGTTTGTTGATTATGGGGTGTAGTGTTTGTAGTTTATGGAGTGTAGTGTTTACTGATTATGGGGTGTAGAGTTTACTGATTATGGGGTGTAGTGTTTAATGATTATGGGGTGTAGTGTTTACTGATTATGGGGTGTAGTGTTTTACTGATTATGGGGTGTAGTGTTTTACTGCTTATGGGGTGTAGTGTTTACTGATTATGGAGTGTAGTGTTTACTGATCATTGACTGTAGTGTTTACTGATTATGGGTTGTAGTGTTTTACTGATTATGGGGTGTAGTGTTTACTGATTATGGCGTGTAGTGTTTACTGATTATGGAGTGTAGTGTTTACTGATTATGGGGTGTAGTTTTTACTGATTATGGAGTGTAGTGTTTACTGATTATGGAGTGTAGTGTTTACTGATTATAGAGTGTAGTGTTTACTGATTATGGGGTGTAGTGTTTACTGACTATGGAGTGTAGTGTTTACTGATTATGGGGTGTAGTGTTTACTGATTATGGAGTGTAGTGTTTACTGATTATGGGGTGTAGTGTTTACTGACTATGGAGTGTAGTGCTTACTGATTATGGAGTATGGTGTTTACTGATTATGGAGTGTAGTGTTTACTGATTATGGGGTGTAGTGTTTACTGATTATGGGGTGCAGTGTTTACTGACTATGGAGTGTAGTGTTTACTGATTATGGGGTGTAGTGTTTACTGATTATGGAGTGTAGTGTTTACTGATTATGGCGTGTAGTGTTTACTGATTATGGGGTGTAGAATTTACTGATTATGGAGTGTAGTGTTTTACTGATTATGGGGTGTAGTGTTTACGGATTATGGGGTGTAGTATTTACTGATTATGGGGTATAGTGTTTACTGATTATGGGGTGTAGTGTTTACTGATTATGGGGTGTAGTGTTTACTGATTATGGGGTATAGTGTTTACTGATTATGGGGTGTAGTGTTTACTGATTATGGGGTGTAGTGTTTACTGATTATGGGGTGTAGTGCTTACTGATTATGGGGTGTAGTGCTAACTGATTAGGGTTGTTGTGTTTACTGATTACGGAGTGTAGTGTTTACTGATTATGGGGTGTAGTGTTTAATGATTATGGGGTATAGTGTATACTGATTATGGGGTGTAGTGTTTACTGATTATGGGGTGTAGTGTTTACTGATTATGGAGTGTAGTGCTTACTGATTAGGGGGTGTAGTGTTTACTGATTATGGGGTATAGTGTATACTGATTATGGGGTATAGTGTTTACTGATTATGGGGTGTAGTGTTTACTGATTATGGGGTTTAGTGTTTACTGATTATGTGGTGTAGTGTTTACTGATTATGGGGTGTAGTGTTTACTGATTATGGGGTATAGTGTTTACTGATGATGGGGTTTAGTGTTTACTGATGATGGGGTGTAGTGTTTACTGATGATGGAGAGTAGTGTTTACTGATTATGGGGTGTAGTGTTTGTTGATTGTGGGGTGTAGTGTTTTTTGATTATGTAGTGTAGTGATTAACTGATTATGGGGTGTAGTGTTTACTGATTTTGGGGTGTACTCTTTACTGGTTATGGGGTGTAGTGTTTGTTGATTATGGGGTGTAGTGTTTGTAGTTTATGGAGTGTAGTGTTTACTGATT
The DNA here is from genome assembly GCF_964194155.1 of Cetorhinus maximus. Lineage (NCBI taxonomy): Eukaryota > Metazoa > Chordata > Chondrichthyes > Lamniformes > Cetorhinidae > Cetorhinus > Cetorhinus maximus. The sequence continues at coordinate 107,234 of NW_027596633.1, forward strand.
AGGGGGTGTAGTGTTTGTTGATTGTGGGGTGTAGTGTTTGTTGATTATGGAATGTAGTGATTAACTGATTATGGGGGGTGGTGTTTACTGATTTTGGTGTGTCGTGTTTACTGATTATGTGGTGTAGTGTTTGCTGATTATGGGGTGTAGTGTTTGTAGTTTATGGAGTGTAGTGTTTACTGATTATGGGGTGTAGTGTTTACTGATTTTGGGGTGTGGTGTTTACTGATTATGGGGTGTAGTGTTTACTGATTGTGGGGTGTAGTGTTTTACTGATTATGGGGTGTAGTGTTTTACTGCTTATGGGGTGTAGTGTTTACTGATTATGGAGTGTAGTGCTTACTGATCATGGAGTGTAGTGTTTACTGATTATGGGTTGTAGTGTTTTACCGATTATGGGGTGTAGTGTTTACTGATTATGGCGTGTAGTGTTTACTGATTATGGAGTGTAGTGTTTACTGATTATGGGGTGTAGTGTTTACTGATTATGGAGTGTAGTGTTTACAGATTATGGAGTGTAGTGTTTACTGAATATGGAGTGTAGTGTTTACTGATTATGGAGTGTAGTGTTTACTGATTATGGGGTGTAGTGTTTACTGATTATGGAGTGTAGTGTTTACTGATTATGGAGTATAGTGTTTACTGATTATGGAGTGTAGTGTTTACTGATTATGGGGTGTAGTGTTTACTCACTATGGAGTGTAGTGTTTACTGATCATGGGGTGTAGTGTTTACTGATTATGGAGTGTAGTGTTTACTGATTATGGGGTGTAGTGTTTACTGATTATGGGGTGTAGTGTTTACTGATTATGGGGTGTAGTGATTACTGATTATGGAGTGTAGTGTTTACTGATTATGGGGTATAGTGTTTACCGATTATGGGGTGTAGTGGTTACTGAATATGGGTTGCAGTGTTTACTGATTATGGGGTATAGTGTTTACTGATTATGGGGTGTAGTGTTTACTGATTATGGGGTGTAGTGTTTACTGATTATGGGGTGTAGTGTTTACTGATTATGGGGTGTAGTGCATACTGATTAGGGGTTGTTGTGTTTACTGATTATGGGGTGTAGTGTTTACTGATTATGGAGTGTAGTGTTTACTGATTATGGGGTGTAGTGTTTACTGATTATGGGTTATAGTGTATACTGATTATGGGGTATAGTGTTTACTGATTATGGGGTGTAGTGTTTACTGATTATGGGGTGTAGTGTTTACTGATTATGGAGTGTAGTGTTTACTGATTATGGGGTGTAGTGCTTACTGATCAGGGGGTGAAGTGTTTACTGATTATGGGGTATAGTGTATACTGATTATGGGGTGTAGTGTTTACTGATTATGGGGTGTAGTGTTTACTGATTATGTGGTGTAGTGTTTACTGATTATGGGGTGTAGTGTTTACTGATTATGGGGTGTAGTGTTTACTGATTATGGGGTATAGTGTTTACTGATTATGGGGTGTAGTGTTTACTGATTATGGGGTGTAGTGTTTACTGATTATGGAGAGTAGTGTTTACTGATTATGGGGTGTAGTGTTTGTTGATTGTGGGGTGTCGTGTTTGTTGATTATGGAATGTAGTGATTGACTGATTATGGGGTGTAGTGTTTACTGATTTCGGGGTGTTGTGTTTACTGGTTATGGGGTGTAGTGTTTGTTGATTATGGGGTGTAGGGTTTGTAGTTTATGGAGTGTAGTGATTACTGATTATGGGGTGTAGTGATTACTGATTATGGAGTGCAGTGTATACTGATTATGGGGTGTAGTGTTAACTGATTATGGGGTGTAGTGTTTACTGATTATGGGGTGTAGTGTTTACTGATTATGGGGTGTAGTGTTTACTGATTATGGCGTGTAGTGTTTACTGATTATGGGGTGTAGAATTTACTGATTATGGAGTGTAGTGTTTTACTGATTATGGGGTGTAGTGTTTACTGATTATGGGGTGTAGTATTTACTGATTATGGGGTATAGTGTTTACTGATTATGGGGTGTAGTGTTTACTGATTATGGGGTGTAGTGTTTACTGATTATGGGGTATAGTGTTTACTGATTATGGGGTGTAGTGTTTACTGATTATGGGGTGTAGTGTTTACTGATTATGGGGTGTAGTGTTTACTGATTATGGGGTGTAGTGCTAACTGATTAGGGGTTGTGTTTACTGATTATGGAGTGTAGTGTTTACTGATTATGGGGTGTAGTGTTTACTGGTTATGGGGTATAGTGTATACTGATTATGGGGTGTAGTGTTTACTGATTATGGGGTGTAGTGTTTACTGATTATGGGGTGCAGTGTTTAATGATTATGGAGTGTAGTGTTTACTGATTATGGAGTGTAGTGTTTGTTGATTATGGGGTGTAGGGTTTGTAGTTTATGGCGTGTAGTGTTTACTGATTATGGAGTGTAGTGTATACTGATTATGGGGTGTAGTGTTTACTGATTATGGGGTGCAGTGTTTAATGATTATGGAGTGTAGTGTTTACTGATTATGGAGTGTAGTGTTTGTTGATTATGGGGTGTAGGGTTTGTAGTTTATGGCGTGTAGTGTTTACTGATTATGGGGTGTAGTGATTACTGATTATGGAGTGCAGTGTTTACTGATTATGGGGTGTAGTGTTTACTGATTATGGGGTGTAGTGTTTACTGATTATGGGGTGTAGTGTTTACTGATTATGGGGTGTAGTGTTTACTGATTATGGCGTGTAGTGTTTACTGATTATGGGGTGTAGAATTTACTGATTATGGAGTGTAGTGTTTACTGATTATGGGGTGTAGTATTAACTGATTATGGGGTATAGTGTTTACTGATTATGGGATGTAGTATTTACTGATTATGGGGTGTAGTGTTTACTGATTATGGGGTATAGTGTTTACTGATTATGGGGTGTAGTGTTTACTGATTATGGGGTGTAGTGTTTACTGATTATGGGGTGTAGTGCTTACTGATTAGGGGTTGTTGTGTTTACTGATTATGGAGTGTAGTGTTTACTGATTATGGGGTATAGTGTATACTGTTTATGGGGTGTAGTGTTTATGATTATGGGGTGTAGTGTTTACTGATTATGGGGTGTAGTGTTTACTGATTATGGGGTATAGTGTATACTGATTATGGGGTATAGTGTTTACTGATTAAGGGGTGTAGTGTTTACTGATTATGGGGTGTAGTGTTTACTGATTATGGGGTATAGTGTATACTGTTTATGGGGTGTAGTGTTTACTGATTATGGGGTGTAGTGTTTACTGATTATGGGGTGCAGTGTTTACTGATTATGGAGTGTAGTGTTTACTGATTATGGGGTGTAGTGCTTACTGATTAGGGGGTGTAGTGTTTACTGATTATGGGGTATAGTGTATACTGATTATGGGGTATAGTGTTTACTGATTAAGGGGTGTAGTGTTTACTGATTATGGGGTGTAGTGTTTACTGATTATGGGGTGTAGTGTTTACTGATTATGGGGTATAGTGTTTACTGATTATGGGGTGTAGTGTTTGCTGATTATGGGGTGTAGTGTTTACTGATGATGGAGAGTAGTGTTTACTGATTATGGGGTGTAGTGTTTGTTGATTATGTAGTGTAGTGATTAACTGATGATGGGGTGTAGTGTTTACTGATTTTGGGGTATAGTGTATACTGATTATGGGGTATAGTGTTTACTGATTATGGGGTGTAGTGTTTACTGATTATGGGGTGTAGTGTTTACTGATTATGGGGTGTAGTGTTTACTGATTATGGGGTATAGTGTTTACTGATTATGGAGTGTAGTGTTTGTCGATAATGGAGTGTAGTGTTTGTTGATTATGGAGTGTAGTGTTTACTGATTATGGGGTGTTGTGTTTACTGATTATGTAGTGTAGTGTTTACTGATTATGGGGTGTAGTGTTTACTGATAATGGAGTGTACTGTTAGTTGGTAATGGAGTGTAGTGTTTGTTGATTATGGAGTGTAGTGTTTACTGATTATGCGGTGTAGTGTTTACTGATTATGGACTGTAGTGTTTGTTGATAATGGAGTGTAGTGTTTGTTGATTATGGGGTGTAGTGTTTACTGATTATGGGGTGTAGTGTTTGTTGATTATGGGGTGTAGTGTTTATTGATTATGGAGTGTAGTGTTTACTGATTATGGAGTGTAGTGTTTACTGATTATAGGGTGTAGTGTTTACTGATTATGGGGTGTAGTGATTAACTGATTATGGGGTGTAGTGTTTACTGATTTTGGGGTGTAGTGTTTACTGGTTATGGGGTGTAGCGTTTACTGATTATGGGGTGTAGTGTTTACTGATTATGGGGTGTAGTGCTTACTGATTAGGGGTTGTTGTGTTTACTGATTATGGGGTGTAGTGTTTACTGATTATGGAGTGTAGTGTTTACTGATTATGGGGTGTAGTGCTTACTGATTAGGGGTTGTAGTGTTTACTGATTATGGGGTATAGTGTATACTGATTATGGGGTATAGTGTTTACTGATTATGGGGTGTAGTGTTTACATGATTATGGGGTGTAGTGTTTACTGATTATGGGGTGTAGTGTTTACTGATTATGGAGTGTACTGTTTACTGATTATGGGGTATAGTGTATACTGTTTATGGGGTGTAGTGTTTACTGATTATGGGGTGTAGTGTTTACTGATTATGGGGTTCAGTGTTTACTGATTATGGAGTGTAGTGTTTACTGATTATGGGGTGTAGTGCTTACTGATTATGGGGTATAGTGTATACTGATTATGGGGTATAGTGTTTACTGATTAAGGGGTGTAGTGTTTACTGATCATGGGGTGTAGTGTTTACTGATTATGGGGTGTAGTGTTTACTGATTATGGGGTATAGTGTTTACTGATTATGGGGTGTAGTGTTTGCTGATTATGGGGTGTAGTGTTTACTGATGATGGAGAGTAGTGTTTACTGATTATGGGGTGTAGTGTTTGTTGATTATGTAGTGTAGTGATTAACTGATTATGGGGTGTAGTGTTTACTGATTTTGGGGTATAGTGTATACTGATTATGGGGTATAGTGTTTACTGATTATGGGGTGTAGTGTTTACTGATTATGGGGTGTAGTGTTTACTGATTATGGGGCGTAGTGTTTACTGATTATGGGGTGTAGTGTTTACTGATTATGGGGTATAGTGTTTACTGATTATGGAGTGTAGTGTTTGTTGATAATGGAGTGTAGTGTTTGTTGATTATGGAGTGTAGTGTTTACTGATTATGGGGTGTTGTGTTTACTGATTATGTAGTGTAGTGTTTACTGATTATGGGGTGTAGTGTTTACTGATAATGGAGTGTACTGTTTGTTGGTAATGGAGTGTAGTGTTTGTTGATTATGGAGTGTAGTGTTTACTGATTATGCGGTGTAGTGTTTACTGATCATGGACTGTAGTGTTTGTTGATAATGGAGTGTAGTGTTTGTTGATTATGGGGTGTAGTGTTTACTGATTATGGGGTGTAGTGTTTGTTGATTATGGGGTGTAGTTTTTATTGATTATGGAGTGTAGTGTTTACTGATTATGGAGTGTAGTGTTTACTGATTATGGGGTGTAGTGTTTACTGATTATGGGGTGTAGTGATTAACTGATTATGGGGTGTAGTGTTTACTGATTTTGGGGTGTAGTGTTTACTGGTTATGGGGTGTAGTGTTTACTGATTATGGGGTGTAGTGTTTACTGATTATGGGGTGTAGTGTTTACTGATTATGGGGTGTAGTGCTTACTGATTAGGGGGTGTAGTGTTTACTGATTATGGGGTATAGTGTATACTGATTATGGGGTATAGTGTTTACTGATTATTGGGTGTAGTGTTTACATGATTATGGGGTGTAGTGTTTACTTATTATGGGGTGTAGTGTTTACTGATTATGGAGTGTAGTGTTTACTGATTATGGGGTGTACTGTTTACTGATTATGGGGTATAGTGTATACTGATTATGGGGTATAGTGTTTACTGATTATGGGGTGTAGTGTTTACTGATTATGGGGTGTAGTGTTTACTGATTATGGGGTTTAGTGTTTACTGATTATGGGGTGTAGTGTTTACTGATTATGGGGTGTAGTGTTTACTGATTAAGGGGTATAGTGTTTACTGATGATGGGGTGTAGTGTTTACTGATGATGGGGTGTCGTGTTTACTGATGATGGAGAGTAGTGTTTACTGATTATGGGGTGTAGTGTTTGTTGATTGTGGGGTGTAGTGTTTGTTGATTATGTAGTGTAGTGATTAACTGATTATGGGGTGTAGTGTTTACTGATTTTGGGGTGTAGTGTTTACTGATTATGGGGTGTAGTGTTTACTGATTATGGGGTGTAGTGTTTTACTGATTATGGGGTGTAGTGTTTAACTGCTTATGGGGTGTAGTGTTTACTGATTATGGAGTGTAGTGTTTACTGATCATGGACTGTAGTGTTTACTGATTATGGGTTGTAGTGTTTTACTGATTATGGGGTGTAGTGTTTACTGATTATGGCGTGCAGTGTTTACTGATAATGGAGTGTAGTGTTTACTGATTATGGGGTGTAGTGTTTACTGATTATGGAGTGTAGTGTTTACTGATTATGGAGTGTAGTGTTTACTGATTATGGAGTGTAGTGTTTACTGATTATGGGGTGTAGTGTTTACTGACTATGGAGTGTAGTGTTTACTGATTATGGGGTGTAGTGTTTACTGATTATGGAGTGTAGTGTTTACTGATTATGGGGTGTAGTGTTTAGTGACTATGGAGTGTAGTGTTTACTGATTATGGGGTGTAGAATTTACTGATTATGGAGTGTAGTGTTTTACTGATTATGGGGTGTAGTGTTTACTGACTATGGGGTGTAGTATTTACTGATTATGGGGTGTAGTGTTTACTGATTATGGGGTATAGTGTTTACTGATTATGGGGTGTAGTGTTTACTGATTATGGGGTGTAGTGTTTACTGATTATGGGGTGTAGTGCTTACTGATTATGGGGTGTAGTGTTTACTGATTATGGGGTGTAGTGATTACTGATTATGGAGTGTAGTGCTTACTGATTAGGGGGTGTAGTGTTTACTGATTATGGGGTATAGTGTATACTGATTATGGGGTATAGTGTTTACTGATTATGGGGTGTAGTGTTTACTGATTATGGGGTGTAGTGTTTACTGATTATGGGGTTTAGTGTTTACTGATTATGGGGTGTAGTGTTTACTGATTATGGGGTGTAGTGTTTACTGATTATGGGGTATAGTGTTTACTGATGATGGGGTGTAGTGTTTACTGATGATGGGGTGTAGTGTTTACTGATGATGGAGAGTAGTGTTTACTGATTATGGGGTGTAGTGTTTGTTGATTGTGGGGTGTAGTGTTTTTTGATTATGTAGTGTTGCGATTAACTGATTATGGGGTGTAGTGTTTACTGATTTTGGGGTGTACTGTTTACTGGTTATGGGGTGTAGTGTTTGTTGATTATGGGGTGTAGTGTTTGTAGTTTATGGAGTGTAGTGTTTACTGATTATGGAGTGTAGTGCTTACTGATTATGGGGTGTAGTGTTTGTTGATTGTGGGGTGTAGTGTTTGTTGATTATGGAATGTAGTGATTAACTGATTATGGGGGGTGGTGTTTACTGATTTTGGGGTGTCGTGTTTACTGATTATGGGGTGTAGTGTTTGTTGATTATGGGGTGTAGTGTTTGTAGTTTATGGAGTGTAGTGTTTACTGATTACGGGGTGTAGTGTTTACTGATTATGTGGTGTAGTGTTTACTGATTATGGGGTGTAGTGTTTACTGATTATGGGGTGTAGTGTTTTACTGATTATGGGGTGTAGTGTTTTACTGCTTATGGGGTGTAGTGTTTACTGATTATGGAGTGTAGTGCTTACTGATCATGGAGTGTAGTGTTTACTGATTATGGGTTGTAGTGTTTTATTGATAATGGGGTGTAGTGTTTACTGATTATGGCGTGAAGTGTTTACTGATTATGGAGTGTAGTGTTTACTGATTATGGGGTGTAGTGTTTACTGATTATGGAGTGTAGTGTTTACAGATTATGGAGTGTAGTGTTTTCTGATTATGGGGTGTAGTGTTTACTGATTATGGAGTGTAGTGTTTACTGATTATGGGGTGTAGTGTTTACTGATTATGGAGTGTAGTGTTTACTGATTATGGAGTATAGTGTTTACTGATTATGGAGTGTAGTGTTTACTGATTATGGGGTGTAGTGTTTACTGACTATGGAGTGTAGTGTTTACTGATTATGGGGTGTAGTGTTTACTGATTATGGAGTGTAGTGTTTACTGATTATGGGGTGTAGTGTTTACTGATTATGGGGTGTAGTGTTTACTGATTATGGGGTGTAGTGATTACTGATTATGGAGTGTAGTGTTTACTGATTATGGGGTATAGTGTTTACCGATTATGGGGTGTAGTGTTTACTGATTATGGGTTGCAGTGTTTACTGATTATGGGGTACAGTGTTTACTGATTATGGGGTGTAGTGTTTACTGATTATGGGGTGTAGTGTTTACTGATTATGGGGTGTAGTGTTACTGATTATGGGGTGTAGTGCATACTGATTAGGGGTTGTTGTGTTTACTGATTATGGGGTGTAGTGTTTACTGATTATGGAGTGTAGTGTTTACTGATTATGGGGTGTAGTGTTTACTGATTATGGGTTATAGTGTATACTGATTATGGGGTATAGTGTTTACTGATTATGGGGTGTAGTGTTTACTAATTATGGGGTGTAGTGTTTACTGATTATGGAGTGTAGTGTTTACTGATTATGGGGTGTAGTGCTTACTGATTAGGGGGTGTAGTGTTTACTGATTATGTGGTGTAGTGTTTACTGATTATGGGGTATAGTGTTTACTGATTATGGGGTGTAGTGTTTACTGATTATGGGGTGTAGTGTTTACTGATTATGGGGTATAGTGTTTACTGATTATGGGGTGTAGTGTTTACTGATTATGGGGTGTAGTGTTTACTGATTATGGAGAGTAGTGTTTACTGATTATGGGGTGTAGTGTTTGTTGATTGTGGGGTGTAGTGTTTACGGATTTTGGGGTGTTGTGTTTACTGGTTATGGGGTGTCGTGTTTGTTGATTATGGGGTGCAGTGTTTGTAGTTTATGGAGTGTAGTGTTTACTGATTATGGGGTGTAGTGTTTACTGATTATGGGGTATAGTGTTTGTTGATTATGGGGTGTAGTTTTTATTGATTATGGAGTGTAGTGTTTACTGATTATGGAGTGTAGTGTTTACTGATTATGGGGTGTAGTGTTTACTGATTATGGGGTGTAGTGATTAACTGATTATGGGGTGTAGTGTTTACTGATTTTGGGGTGTAGTGTTTACTGGTTATGGGGTGTAGTGTTTACTGATTATGGGGTGTAGTGTTTACTGATTATGGGGTGTAGTGTTTACTGATTATGGGGTGTCGTGCTTACTGATTAGGGGGTGTAGTGTTTACTGATTATGGGGTATAGTGTATACTGATTATGGGGTATAGTGTTTACTGATTATTGGGTGTAGTGTTTACATGATTATGGGGTGTAGTGTTTACTTATTATGGGGTGTAGTGTTTACTGATTATGGAGTGTAGTGTTTACTGATTATGGGGTGTACTGTTTACTGATTATGGGGTATAGTGTATACTGATTATGGGGTATAGTGTTTACTGATTATGGGGTGTAGTGTTTACTGATTATGGGGTGTAGTGTTTACTGATTATGGGGTTTAGTGTTTACTGATTATGGGGTGTAGTGTTTACTGATTATGGGGTGTAGTGTTTACTGATTAAGGGGTATAGTGTTTACTGATGATGGGGTGTAGTGTTTACTGATGATGGGGTGTCGTGTTTACTGATGATGGAGAGTAGTGTTTACTGATTATGGGGTGTAGTGTTTGTTGATTGTGGGGTGTAGTGTTTGTTGATTATGTAGTGTAGTGATTAACTGATTATGGGGTGTAGTGTTTACTGATTTTGGGGTGTAGTGTTTACTGATTATGGGGTGTAGTGTTTACTGATTATGGGGTGTAGTGTTTTACTGATTATGGGGTGTAGTGTTTTACTGCTTATGGGGTGTAGTGTTTACTGATTATGGAGTGTAGTGTTTACTGATCATGGACTGTAGTGTTTACTGATTATGGGTTGTAGTGTTTTACTGATTATGGGGTGTAGTGTTTACTGATTATGGCGTGCAGTGTTTACTGATAATGGAGTGTAGTGTTTACTGATTATGGGGTGTAGTGTTTACTGATTATGGAGTGTAGTGTTTACTGATTATGGAGTGTAGTGTTTACTGATTATGGAGTGTAGTGTTTACTGATTATGGGGTGTAGTGTTTACTGACTATGGAGTGTAGTGTTTACTGATTATGGGGTGTAGTGTTTACTGATTATGGAGTGTAGTGTTTACTGATTATGGGGTGTAGTGTTTAGTGACTATGGAGTGTAGTGTTTACTGATTATGGGGTGTAGAATTTACTGATTATGGAGTGTAGTGTTTTACTGATTATGGGGTGTAGTGTTTACTGATTATGGGGTGTAGTATTTACTGATTATGGGGTGTAGTGTTTACTGATTATGGGGTATAGTGTTTACTGATTATGGGGTGTAGTGTTTACTGATTATGGGGTGTAGTGTTTACTGATTATGGGGTGTAGTGCTTACTGATTATGGGGTGTAGTGTTTACTGATTATGGGGTGTAGTGATTACTGATTATGGAGTGTAGTGCTTACTGATTAGGGGGTGTAGTGTTTACTGATTATGGGGTATAGTGTATACTGATTATGGGGTATAGTGTTTACTGATTATGGGGTGTAGTGTTTACTGATTATGGGGTGTAGTGTTTACTGATTATGGGGTTTAGTGTTTACTGATTATGGGGTGTAGTGTTTACTGATTATGGGGTGTAGTGTTTACTGATTATGGGGTATAGTGTTTACTGATGATGGGGTGTAGTGTTTACTGATGATGGGGTGTAGTGTTTACTGATGATGGAGAGTAGTGTTTACTGATTATGGGGTGTAGTGTTTGTTGATTGTGGGGTGTAGTGTTTTTTGATTATGTAGTGTTGCGATTAACTGATTATGGGGTGTAGTGTTTACTGATTTTGGGGTGTACTGTTTACTGGTTATGGGGTGTAGTGTTTGTTGATTATGGGGTGTAGTGTTTGTAGTTTATGGAGTGTAGTGTTTACTGATTATGGAGTGTAGTGCTTACTGATTATGGGGTGTAGTGTTTGTTGATTGTGGGGTGTAGTGTTTGTTGATTATGGAATGTAGTGATTAACTGATTATGGGGGGTGGTGTTTACTGATTTTGGGGTGTCGTGTTTACTGATTATGGGGTGTAGTGTTTGTTGATTATGGGGTGTAGTGTTTGTAGTTTATGGAGTGTAGTGTTTACTGATTACGGGGTGTAGTGTTTACTGATTATGTGGTGTAGTGTTTACTGATTATGGGGTGTAGTGTTTACTGATTATGGGGTGTAGTGTTTTACTGATTATGGGGTGTAGTGTTTTACTGCTTATGGGGTGTAGTGTTTACTGATTATGGAGTGTAGTGCTTACTGATCATGGAGTGTAGTGTTTACTGATTATGGGTTGTAGTGTTTTATTGATAATGGGGTGTAGTGTTTACTGATTATGGCGTGAAGTGTTTACTGATTATGGAGTGTAGTGTTTACTGATTATGGGGTGTAGTGTTTACTGATTATGGAGTGTAGTGTTTACAGATTATGGAGTGTAGTGTTTTCTGATTATGGAGTGTAGTGTTTACTGATTATGGAGTGTAGTGTTTACTGATTATGGGGTGTAGTGTTTACTGATTATGGAGTGTAGTGTTTACTGATTATGGGGTGTAGTGTTTACTGATTATGGAGTGTAGTGTTTACTGATTATGGAGTATAGTGTTTACTGATTATGGAGTGTAGTGTTTACTGATTATGGGGTGTAGTGTTTACTGACTATGGAGTGTAGTGTTTACTGATTATGGGGTGTAGTGTTTACTGATTATGGAGTGTAGTGTTTACTGATTATGGGGTGTAGTGTTTACTGATTATGGGGTGTAGTGTTTACTGATTATGGGGTGTAGTGATTACTGATTATGGAGTGTAGTGTTTACTGATTATGGGGTATAGTGTTTACCGATTATGGGGTGTAGTGTTTACTGATTATGGGTTGCAGTGTTTACTGATTATGGGGTACAGTGTTTACTGATTATGGGGTGTAGTGTTTACTGATTATGGGGTGTAGTGTTTACTGATTATGGGGTGTAGTGTTACTGATTATGGGGTGTAGTGCATACTGATTAGGGGTTGTTGTGTTTACTGATTATGGGGTGTAGTGTTTACTGATTATGGAGTGTAGTGTTTACTGATTATGGGGTGTAGTGTTTACTGATTATGGGTTATAGTGTATACTGATTATGGGGTATAGTGTTTACTGATTATGGGGTGTAGTGTTTACTAATTATGGGGTGTAGTGTTTACTGATTATGGAGTGTAGTGTTTACTGATTATGGGGTGTAGTGCTTACTGATTAGGGGGTGTAGTGTTTACTGATTATGTGGTGTAGTGTTTACTGATTATGGGGTATAGTGTTTACTGATTATGGGGTGTAGTGTTTACTGATTATGGGGTGTAGTGTTTACTGATTATGGGGTATAGTGTTTACTGATTATGGGGTGTAGTGTTTACTGATTATGGGGTGTAGTGTTTACTGATTATGGAGAGTAGTGTTTACTGATTATGGGGTGTAGTGTTTGTTGATTGTGGGGTGTAGTGTTTACGGATTTTGGGGTGTTGTGTTTACTGGTTATGGGGTGTCGTGTTTGTTGATTATGGGGTGCAGTGTTTGTAGTTTATGGAGTGTAGTGTTTACTGATTATGGGGTGTAGTGTTTACTGATTATGGGGTATAGTGTTTACTGATTATGGGGTGTAGTGTTTACTGATTATGGGGTGCAGTGTTTACTGATTATGGGGTGTAGTGCTTACTGATTAGGGGTTGTTGTGTTTACTGATTATGGAGTGTAGTGTTTACTGATTATGGGGTGTAGTGTTTAATGATTATGGGGTATAGTGTATACTGATTATGGGGTGTAGTGTTTACTGATTATGGGGTGTAGTGTTTACTGATTATGGGGTGCAGTGTTTACTGATTATGGAGTGTAGTGTTTACTGATTATGGGGTGTAGTGCTTACTGATTAGGGGGTGTAGTGTTTACTGATTATGGGGTATAGTGTATACTGATTATGGGGTATAGTGTTTACTGATTATGGGGTGTAGTGTTTACTGATTATGGGGTGTAGTGTTTACTGATTATGGGGCGTAGTGTTTACTGATTATGGGGTGTAGTGTTTACTGATTATGGGGTATAGTGTTTACTGATTATGGGGTGTAGTGTTTACTGATTATGGGGTGTAGTGTTTACTGATGATGGAGAGTAGTGTTTACTGATTATGGGGTGTAGCGTTTGTTGATTATGTAGTGTCGTGATAAACTGATTATGGGGTGTAGTGTTTACTGATTTTGGGGTATAGTGTATACTGATTATGGGGTATAGTGTTTACTGATTATGGGGTGTAGTGTTTACTGATTATGGGGTGTAGTGTTTACTGATTATGGGGCGTAGTGTTTACTGATTATGGGGTGTAGTGTTTACTGATTATGGGGTATAGTGTTTACTGATTATGGAGTGTAGTGTTTGTTGATAATGGAGTGTAGTGTTTGTTGATTATGGAGTGTAGTGTTTACTGATTATGGGGTGTTGTGTTTACTGATTATGTAGTGTAGTGTTTACTGATTATGGGGTGTAGTGTTTACTGATTATGGAGTGTACTGTTTGTTGATAATGGAGTGTAGTGTTTGTTGATTATGGAGTGTAGTGATTACTGATTATGCGGTGAAGTGTTTACTGATTATGGGGTGTAGTGTTTACTGATTATGGGTTGTAGTGTTTGTTGATTATGGGGTGTAGTGTTTATTGATTATGGAGTGTAGTGTTTACTGATTATGGAGTGTAGTGATTACTGATTATGGGGTGTAATGTTTACTGATTATTGGGTGTAGTGATTAACTGATTATGGGGTGTAGTGTTTACTGATTTTGGGGTGTAGTGTTTACTGGTTATGGGGTGTAGTGTTTGTTGATTATGGGGTGTAGTGTTTGTAGTTTATGGAGTGTAGTGTTTACTGATTATGGGGTGTAGTGTTTGTTGATTGTGGGGTGTAGTGTTTGTTGATTATGGAATGTAGCGATTAACTGATTACGGGGTGTAGTGTTTACTGAATTTGGGGTGTCGTGTTTACTGATTATGGGGTGTAGTGTTTGTTGATTATGGGGTGTAGTGTTTGTAGTTGATGGAGTGTAGTGTTTACAGATTATGGGGTGTAGTGTTTACTGATTATGGGGTGTAGTGTTTACTGATTATGGGGTGTAGTGTTTACTGATTATGGGGTGTAGTGTTTACTGATTATGGGGTGTAGTGTTTTACTGATTATGGGGTGTAGTGTTTACTGATTATGGGGTGTAGTGTTTACTGATTATGGGGTGTAGTGTTTCACTGATTATGGGGTGTAGTGTTTACTGATTATGGGGTGTAGTGTTTACTGATTATGGAGTGTAGTGTCTACTGATCATGGAGTGTAGTGTTTACTGATTATGGGTTGTAGTGTTTTACTGATTATGGGGTGTAGTGTTTTCTGATTATGGCGTGTAGTAGTTACTGATTATGGGGTGTAGTGTTTATTGATTATGGGGTGTAGTGTTTCACTGATTATGGGGTGTAGTGTTTACTGATTATGGGGTGTAGTGTTTACTGATTATGGAGTGTAGTGTTTACTGATCATGGAGTGTAGTGTTTACTGATTATGGGTTGTAGTGTTTTACTGATTATGGGGTGTAGTGTTTTCTGATTATGGCGTGTAGTAGTTACTGATTCTGGGGTATAGTGTTTACTGATTATGGGGTGTAGTGTTTACTGATTATGGGGTGTAGTGTTTACTGATTATGGGGTATAGTGTTTACTGAATATGCGGTGTAGTGTTTACTGATTATGGGGTGTAGTGTTTACTGATTATGGGGTGTAGTGTTTACTGATTATGGGGTGTAGTGCTAACTGATTAGGGGTTGTTGTGTTTACTGATTCTGGAGTGTAGTGTTTACTGATTATGGGGTGTAGTGTTTACTGACTATGGGGTATAGTGTATACTGATTATGGGGTGTAGTGTTTACTGATTATGGGGTGTAGTGTTTACTGATTATGGGGTGCAGTGTTTAATGATTAAAGTGTGTAGTGTTTACTGATTATGGGGTGTAGTGTTTACTGATTATGGGGTGTAGTGTTTACTGATTTTGGGGTGTCGTGTTTACTGATTATGGGGTGTAGTGTTTGTTGATTATGGGGTGTAGGGTTTGTAGTTTATGGAGTGTAGTGTTTACTGATTATTGGGTGTAGTGACTACTGATTATAGAGTGCAGTGTTTACTGATTATGGGGTGTAGTGTTTACTGATTATGGGGTGTAGTGTTTACTGATTATGGGGTGTAGTGTTTACTGATTATGGGGTGTAGTGTTTACTGATTATTGCGTGTAGTTTTTACTGATTATGGGGTGTAGTGTTTACTGATTATGGGGTGTAGTGTTTACTGATTATGGGGTGTAGTATTAACTGATTATGGGGTATAGTGTTTACTGATTATGGGGTGTAGTGTTTACTGATTATGGGGTGTAGTGTTTACTGATTATGGGGTATGGTGTTTACTGATTATGGGGTGTAGTATTTACTGATTATGGGGTGTAGTATTTACTGATTATGGGGTGTAGTGTTTACTGATTATGCGGTGTAGTGCTTACTGATTAGGGGTTGTTGTGTTTACTGATTATGGGGTGTAGTGTTTACTGATTATGGAGTGTAGTGTTTACTGATTATGGGGTGTAGTGCTTACTGATTAGGGGGTGTAGTGTTTACTGATTATGGGGTGTAGTGTATACTGATTATGGGGTATAGTCTTTACTGATTATGGGGTGTAGTGTTTACTGATTATGGGGTGTAGTGTTTACTGATTATGGGGTGTAGTGTTTACTGATTATGGAGTGTAGTGTTTACTGATTATGGGGTGTAGTTCTTACTGATTAGGGGGTGTAGTGTTTTCTGATTATGGGGTACAGTGTATACTGATTATGGGGTATAGTGTTTACTGATTATGGGGTGTAGTGTTTACTGATTATGGGGTGTAGTGTTTACTGATTATGGGGTTTAGTGTTTACTGATTATGGGGTGTAGTGTTTACTGATTATGGGGTGCAGTGTTTACTGATTATGGGGTATAGTGTTTACTGATGATGGGGTGTAGTGTTAACTGATGATGGGGTGTCGTGTTTACTGATGATGGAGAGTAGTGTTTACTGATTATGGGGTGTAGTGTTTGTTGATTATGTAGTGTAGTGATTAACTGATTATGGGGTGTAGTGTTTACTGATTTTGGGGTGTACTGTTTACTGATTATGGGGTGTAGTGTTTGTTGATTATGGGGTGTAGTGTTTGTAGTTTATGGAGTGTAGTGTTTACTGATTATGGGGTGTAGTGTTTACTGATTATGGGGTGTAGTGTTTGTTGATTGTGGGGTGTAGTGTTTGTTGATTATGGAATGTAGTGTTTACTGATTATGGGGTGTAGAGTTTACTGATTTTGGGGTGTCGTGTTTACTGATTATGGGGTGTAGTGTTTGTTGATTATGGGGTGTAGTGTTTGTAGTTTATGGAGTGTAGTGTTTACTGATTATGGGATGTAGAGTTTACTGATTATGGGGTGTAGTGTTTACTGATTATGGGGTGTAGTGTTTACTGATTATGGGGTGCAGTGTTTACTGATTATGGGGTATAGTGTTTACTGATGATGGGGTGTAGTGTTAACTGATGATGGGGTGTCGTGTTTACTGATGATGGAGAGTAGTGTTTACTGATTATGGGGTGTAGTGTTTGTTGATTATGTAGTGTAGTGATTAACTGATTATGGGGTGTAGTGTTTACTGATTTTGGGGTGTACTGTTTACTGATTATGGGGTGTAGTGTTTGTTGATTATGGGGTGTAGTGTTTGTAGTTTATGGAGTGTAGTGTTTACTGATTATGGGGTGTAGTGTTTACTGATTATGGGGTGTAGTGTTTGTTGATTGTGGGGTGTAGTGTTTGTTGATTATGGAATGTAGTGTTTACTGATTATGGGGTGTAGAGTTTACTGATTTTGGGGTGTCGTGTTTACTGATTATGGGGTGTAGTGTTTGTTGATTATGGGGTGTAGTGTTTGTAGTTTATGGAGTGTAGTGTTTACTGATTATGGGGTGTAGAGTTTACTGATTATGGGGTGTAGTGTTTACTGATTATGGGGTGTAGTGTTTACTGATTATGGGGTGCAGTGTTTTACTGATTATGGGGTGTAGTGTTTTACTGCTAATGGGGTGTAGTGTTTACTGATTATGGAGTGTAGTGTTTACTGATCATTGACTGTAGTGTTTACTGATTATGGGTTGTAGTGTTTTACTGATTATGGGGTGTAGTGTTTACTGATTATGGCGTGTAGTGTTTACTGATTATGGAGTGTAGTGTTTACTGATTATGGGGTGTAGTTTTTACTGATTATGGAGTGTAGTGTTTACTGATTATGGAGTGTAGTGTTTACTGATTATGGGGTGTAGTGTTTACTGACTATGGAGTGTAGTGTTTACTGATTATGGGGTGTAGTGTTTACTGATTATGGAGTGTAGTGTTTACTGATTATGGCGTGTAGTGTTTACTGATCATGGGGTGTAGAATTTACTGATTATGGAGTGTAGTGTTTTACTGATTATGGAGTGTAGTGTTTACTGATTATGGGGTGTAGTATTTACTGATTATGGGGTATAGTGTTTACTGATTATGGGGTGTAGTGTTTACTGATTATGGGGTGTAGTGTTTACTGATTATGGGGTATAGTGTTTACTGATTATGGGGTGTAGTGTTTACTGATTATGGGGTGTAGTGTTTACTGATTATGGGGTGTAGTGCTTACTGATTATGGGGTGTAGTGCTAACTGATTAGGGTTGTTGTGTTTACTGATTACGGAGTGTAGTGTTTACTGATTATGGGGTGTAGTGTTTAATGATTATGGGGTATAGTGTATACTGATTATGGGGTGTAGTGTTTACTGATTATGGGGTGTAGTGTTTACTGATTATGGAGTGTAGTGCTTACTGATTAGGGGGTGTAGTGTTTACTGATTATGGGGTATAGTGTATACTGATTATGGGGTATAGTGTTTACTGATTATGGGGTGTAGTGTTTACTGATTATGGGGTTTAGTGTTTACTGATTATGGGGTGTAGTGTTTACTGATTATGGGGTGTAGTGTTTACTGATTATGGGGTATAGTGTTTACTGATGATGGGGTTTAGTGTTTACTGATGATGGGGTGTAGTGTTTACTGATGATGGAGAGTAGTGTTTACTGATAATGGGGTGTAGTGTTTGTTGATTGTGGGGTGTAGTGTTTTTTGATTATGTAGTGTAGTGATTAACTGATTATGGGGTGTAGTGTTTACTGATTTTGGGGTGTACTCTTTACTGGTTATGGGGTGTAGTGTTTGTTGATTATGGGGTGTAGTGTTTGTAGTTTATGGAGTGTAGTGTTTACTGATTAGGGGGTGTAGTGTTTGTTGATTGTGGGGTGTAGTGTTTGTTGATTATGTAATGTAGTGATTAACTGATTATGGGGGGTGGTGTTTACTGATTTTGGGGTGTCGTGTTTACTGATTATGGGGTGTAGTGTTTGCTGATTATGGGGTGTAGTGTTTGTAGTTTATGGAGTGTAGTGTTTACTGATTATGGGGTGTAGTGTTTACTGATTTTGGGGTGTGGTGTTTACTGATTATGGGGTGTAGTGTTTACTGATTGTGGGGTGTAGTGTTTTACTGATTATGGGGTGTAGTGTTTTACTGCTTATGGGGTGTAGTGTTTACTGATTATGGAGTGTAGTGCTTACTGATCATGGAGTGTAGTGTTTACTGATTATGGGTTGTAGTGTTTTACTGATTATGGGGTGTAGTGTTTACTGATTATGGCGTGTAGTGTTTACTGATTATGGAGTGTAGTGTTTACTGATTATGGGGTGTAGTGTTTACTGATTATGGAGTGTAGTGTTTACAGATTATGGAGTGTAGTGTTTACTGAATATGGAGTGTAGTGTTTACTGATTATGGAGTGTAGTGTTTACTGATTATGGGGTGTAGTGTTTACTGATTATGGAGTGTAGTGTTTACTGATTATGGAGTATAGTGTTTACTGATTATGGAGTGTAGTGTTTACTGATTATGGGGTGTAGTGTTTACTGACTATGGAGTGTAGTGTTTACTGATCATGGGGTGTAGTGTTTACTGATTATGGAGTGTAGTGTTTACTGATTATGGGGTGTAGTGTTTACTGATTATGGGGTGTAGTGTTTACTGATTATGGGGGGTAGTGATTACTGATTATGGAGTGTAGTGTTTACTGATTATGGGGTATAGTGTTTACCGATTATGGGGTGTAGTGTTTACTGAATATGGGTTGCAGTGTTTACTGATTATGGGGTATAGTGTTTACTGATTATGGGGTGTAGTGTTTACTGATTATGGGGTGTAGTGTTTACTGATTATGGGGTGTAGTGTTTACTGATTATGGGGTGTAGTGCATACTGATTAGGGGTTGTTGTGTTTACTGATTATGGGGTGTAGTGTTTACTGATTATGGAGTGTAGTGTTTACTGATTATGGGGTGTAGTGTTTACTGATTATGGGTTATAGTGTATACTGATTATGGGGTATAGTGTTTACTGATTATGGGGTGTAGTGTTTACTGATTATGGGGTGTAGTGTTTATTGATTATGGAGTGTAGTGTTTACTGATTATGGGGTGTAGTGCTTACTGATCAGGGGGTGAAGTGTTTACTGATTATGGGGTATAGTGTATACTGATTATGGGGTGTAGTGTTTACTGATTATGGGGTGTAGTGTTTACTGATTATGTGGTGTAGTGTTTACTGATTATGGGGTATAGTGTTTACTGATTATGGGGTGTAGTGTTTACTGATTATGGGGTGTAGTGTTTACTGATTATGGGGTATAGTGTTTACTGATTATGGGGTGTAGTGTTTACTGATTATGGGGTGTATTGTTTACTGATTATGGAGAGTAGTGTTTACTGATTATGGGGTGTAGTGTTTGTTGATTGTGGAGTGTAGTGTTTGTTGATTATGTAGTGTAGTGATTAACTGATTATGGGGTGTAGTGTTTACTGATTTTGGGGTGTTGTGTTTACTGGTTATGGGGTGTAGTGTTTGTTGATTATGGGGTGCAGTGTTTGTAGTTTATGGAGTGTAGTGTTTACTGATTATGGGGTTTAGTGTTTACTGATTATGGGGTGTAGTGTTTACTGATTATGGGGTTTAGTGTTTACTGATTATGGGGTGTAGTGTTTGTTGATTGTGGGGTGTCGTGTTTGTTGATTATGGGGTGTAGGGTTTGTAGTTTATGGAGTGTAGTGATTACTGATTATGGGGTGTAGTGATTACTGATTATGGAGTGCAGTGTATACTGATTATGGGGTGTAGTGTTAACTGATTATGGGGTGTAGTGTTTACTGATTATGGGGTGTAGTGTTTACTGATTATGGGGTGTAGTGTTTACTGATTATGGCGTGTAGTGTTTACTGATTATGGGGTGTAGAATTTACTGATTATGGAGTGTAGTGTTTTACTGATTATGGGGTGTAGTGTTTACTGATTATGGGGTGTAGTATTTACTGATTATGGGGTATAGTGTTTACTGATTATGGGGTGTAGTGTTTACTGATTATGGGGTGTAGTGTTTACTGATTATGGGGTATAGTGTTTACTGATTATGGGGTGTAGTGTTTACTGATTATGGGGTGTAGTGTTTACTGATTATGGGGTGTAGTGTTTACTGATTATGGGGTGTAGTGCTAACTGATTAGGGGTTGTGTTTACTGATTATGGAGTGTAGTGTTTACTGATTATGGGGTGTAGTGTTTACTGGTTATGGGGTATAGTGTATACTGATTATGGGGTGTAGTGTTTACTGATTATGGGGTGTAGTGTTTACTGATTATGGGGTGCAGCGTTTAATGATTATGGAGTGTAGTGTTTACTGATTATGGAGTGTAGTGTTTGTTGATTATGGGGTGTAGGGTTTGTAGTTTATGGCGTGTAGTGTTTACTGATTATGGAGTGTAGTGTATACTGATTATGGGGTGTAGTGTTTACTGATTATGGGGTGCAGTGTTTAATGATTATGGAGTGTAGTGTTTACTGATTATGGAGTGTAGTGTTTGTTGATTACGGGGTGTAGGGTTTGTAGTTTATGGCGTGTAGTGTTTACTGATTATGGGGTGTAGTGATTACTGATTATGGAGTGCAGTGTTTACTGATTATGGGGTGTAGTGTTTACTGATTATGGGGTGTAGTGTTTACTGATTATGGGGTGTAGTGTTTACTGATTATGGGGTGTAGTGTTTATTGATTATGGCGTGTAGTGTTTACTGATTATGGGGTGTAGAATTTACTGATTATGGAGTGTAGTGCTTTACTGATTATGGGGTGTTGTGTTTACTGATTATGGGGTGTAGTATTAACTGATTATGGGGTATAGTGTTTACTGATTATGGGGTGTAGTATTTACTGATTATGGGGTGTAGTGTTTACTGATTATGGGGTATAGTGTTTACTGATTATGGGGTGTAGTGTTTACTGATTATGGGGTGTAGTGTTTACTGATTATGGGGTGTAGTGCTTACTGATTAGGGGTTGTTGTGTTTACTGATTATGGAGTGTAGTGTTTACTGATTATGGGGTATAGTGTATACTGTTTATGGGGTGTAGTGTTTATGATTATGGGGTGTAGTGTTTACTGATTATGGGGTGTAGTGTTTACTGATTATGGGGTATAGTGTATACTGATTATGGGGTATAGTGTTTACTGATTAAGGGGTGTAGTGTTTACTGATTATGGGGTGTAGTGTTTACTGATTATGGGGTATAGTGTATACTGTTTATGGGGTGTAGTGTTTACTGATTATGGGGTGTAGTGTTTACTGATTATGGGGTGCAGTGTTTACTGATTATGGAGTGTAGTGTTTACTGATTATGGGGTGTAGTGCTTACTGATTAGGGGGTGTAGTGTTTACTGATTATGGGGTATAGTGTATACTGATTATGGGGTATAGTGTTTACTGATTAAGGGGTGTAGTGTTTACTGATTATGGGGTGTAGTGTTTACTGATTATGGGGTGTAGTGTTTACTGATTATGGGGTATAGTGTTTACTGATTATGGGGTGTAGTGTTTGCTGATTATGGGGTGTAGTGTTTACTGATGATGGAGAGTAGTGTTTACTGATTATGGGGTGTAGTGTTTGTTGATTATGTAGTGTAGTGATTAACTGATGATGGGGTGTAGTGTTTACTGATTTTGGGGTATAGTGTATACTGATTATGGGGTATAGTGTTTACTGATTATGGGGTGTAGTGTTTACTGATTATGGGGTGTAGTGTTTACTGATTATGGGGTGTAGTGTTTACTGATTATGGGGTATAGTGTTTACTGATTATGGAGTGTAGTGTTTGTTGATAATGGAGTGTAGTGTTTGTTGATTATGGAGTGTAGTGTTTACTGATTATGGGGTGTTGTGTTTACTGATTATGTAGTGTAGTGTTTACTGATTATGGGGTGTAGTGTTTACTGATAATGGAGTGTAATGTTTGTTGGTAATGGAGTGTAGTGTTTGTTGATTATGGAGTGTAGTGTTTACTGATTATGCGGTGTAGTGTTTACTGATTATGGACTGTAGTGTTTGTTGATAATGGAGTGTAGTGTTTGTTGATTATGGGGTGTAGTGTTTACTGATTATGGGGTGTAGTGTTTGTTGATTATGGGGTGTAGTGTTTATTGATTATGGAGTGTAGTGTTTACTGATTATGGAGTGTAGTGTTTACTGATTATAGGGTGTAGTGTTTACTGATTATGGGGTGTAGTGATTAACTGATTATGGGGTGTAGTGTTTACTGATTTTGGGGTGTAGTGTTTACTGGTTATGGGGTGTAGCGTTTACTGATTATGGGGTGTAGTGTTTACTGATTATGGGGTGTAGTGCTTACTGATTAGGGGTTGTTGTGTTTACTGATTATGGGGTGTAGTGTTTACTGATTATGGAGTGTAGTGTTTACTGATTATGGGGTGTAGTGTTTACTGATTAGGGGGTGTAGTGTTTACTGATTATGGGGTATAGTGTATACTGATTATGGGGTATAGTGTTTACTGATTATGGGGTGTAGTGTTTACATGATTATGGGGTGTAGTGTTTACTGATTATGGGGTGTAGTGTTTACTGATTATGGAGTGTAGTGTTTACTGATTATGGGGTATAGTGTATACTGTTTATGGGGTGTAGTGTTTACTGATTATGGGGTGTAGTGTTTACTGATTATGGGGTGCAGTGTTTACTGATTATGGAGTGTAGTGTTTACTGATTATGGGGTGTAGTGCTTACTGATTATGGGGTATAGTGTATACTGATGATGGGGTATAGTGTTTACTGATTATGGGGTGTAGTGTTTGCTGATTATGGGGTGTAGTGTTTACTGATGATGGAGAGTAGTGTTTACTAATTATGGGGTGTAGTGTTTGTTGATTATGTAGTGTAGTGATTAACTGATTATGGGGTGCAATGTTTACTGATTTTGGGGTATAGTGTATACTGATTATGGGGTATAGTGTTTACTGATTATGGGGTGTAGTGTTTACTGATTATGGGGTGTAGTGTTTACTGATTATGGGGCGTAGTGTTTACTGATTATGGGGTGTAGTGTTTACTGATTATGGGGTATAGTGTTTACTGATTATGGAGTGTAGTGTTTGTTGATAATGGAGTGTAGTGTTTGTTGATTATGGAGTGTAGTGTTTACTGATTATGGGGCGTTGTGTTTACTGATTATGTAGTGTAGTGTTTACTGATTATGGGGTGTAGTGTTTACTGATAATGGAGTGTACTGTTTGTTGGTAATGGAGTGTAGTGTTTGTTGATTATGGAGTGTAGTGTTTACTGATTATGCGGTGTAGTGTTTACTGATCATGGACTGTAATGTTTGTTGATAATGGAGTGTAGTGTTTGTTGATTATGGGGTGTAGTGTTTACTGATTATGGGGTGTAGTGTTTGTTGATTATGGGGTGTAGATTTTATTGATTATGGAGTGTAGTGTTTACTGATTATGGAGTGTAGTGTTTACTGATTATGGGGTGTAGTGTTTACTGATTATGGGGTGTAGTGATTAACTGATTATGGGGTGTAGTGTTTACTGATTTTGGGGTGTAGTGTTTACTGGTTATGGGGTGTAGTGTTTACTGATTATGGGGTGTAGTGTTTACTGATTATGGGGTGTAGTGTTTACTGATTATGGGGTGTAGTGCTTACTGATTAGGGGGTGTAGTGTTTACTGATTATGGGGTATAGTGTATACTGATTATGGGGTATAGTGTTTACTGATTATTGGGTGTAGTGTTTACATGATTATGGGGTGTAGTGTTTACTTATTATGGGGTGTAGTGTTTACTGATTATGGAGTGTAGTGTTAACTGATTATGGGGTGTAGTGTTTACTGATTATGCGGTATAGTGTATACTGATTATGGGGTATAGTGTTTACTGATTATGGGGTGTAGTGTTTACTGATTATGGGGTGTAGTGTTTACTGATTATGGGGTTTAGTGTTTACTGATTATGGGGTGTAGTGTTTACTGATTATGGGGTGTAGTGTTTACTGATTAAGGGGTATAGTGTTTACTGATGATGGGGTGTAGTGTTTACTGATGATGGGGTGTCGTGTTTACTGATGATGGAGAGTAGTGTTTACTGATTATGGGGTGTAGTGTTTGTTGATTGTGGGGTGTAGTGTTTGTTGATTATGTAGTGTAGTGATTAACTGATTATGGGGTGTAGTGTTTACTGATTTTGGGGTGTAGTGTTTACTGATTATGGGGTGTAGTGTTTACTGATTATGGGGTGTAGTGTTTTACTGATTATGGGGTGTAGTGTTTTACTGCTTATGGGGTGTAGTGTTTACTGATTATGGGGTGTAGTGTTTACTGATTATGGAGTGTAGTGTTTACTGATCATGGACTGTAGTGTTTACTGATTATGGGTTGTAGTGTTTTACTGATTATGGGGTGTAGTGTTTACTGATTATGGAGTGTAGTGTTTACTGATTATGGAGTGTAGTGTTTACTGATTATGGAGTGTAGTGTTTACTGATTATGGAGTGTAGTGTTTACTGATTATGGGGTGTAGTGTTTACTGACTATGGAGTGTAGTGTTTACTGATTATGGGGTGTAGTGTTTACTGATTATGGAGTGTAGTGTTTACTGATTATGGGGTGTAGTGTTTACTGACTATGGAGTGTAGTGTTTACTGATTATGGGGTGTAGAATTTACTGATTATGGAGTGTAGTGTTTTACTGATTATGGGGTGTAGTGTTTACTGATTATGGGGTGTAGTATTTACTGATTATGGGGTGTAGTGTTTACTGATTATGGGGTATAGTGTTTACTGATTATGGGGTGTAGTGTTTACTGATTATGGGGTGTAGTGTTTACTGATTATGGGGTGTAGTGCTTACTGATTATGGGGTGTAGTGTTTACTGATTATGGGGTGTAGTGATTACTGATTATGGAGTGTAGTGCTTACTGATTAGGGGGTGTAGTGTTTACTGATTATGGGGTATAGTGTATACTGATTATGGGGTATAGTGCTTACTGATTATGGGGTGTAGTATTTACTGATTATGGGGTGTAGTCTTTACTGATTATGGGGTTTAGTGTTTACTGATTATGGGGTGTAGTGTTTACTGATTATGGGGTGTAGTGTTTACTGATTATGGGGTATAGTGTTTACTGATGATGGGGTGTAGTGTTTACTGATGATGGGGTGTAGTGTTTACTGATGATGGAGAGTAGTGTTTACTGATTATGGGGTGTAGCGTTTGTTGATTGTGGGGTGTAGTGTTTTTTGATTATGTAGTGTAGCGATTAACTGATTATGGGGTGTAGTGTTTACTGATTTTGGGGTGTACTGTTTACTGGTTATGGGGTGTAGTGTTTGTTGATTATGGGGTGTAGTGTTTGTAGTTTATGGAGTGTAGTGTTTACTGATTATGGGGTGTAGTGCTTACTGATTATGGGGTGTAGTGTTTGTTGATTGTGGGGTGTAGTGTTTGTTGATTATGGAATGTAGTGATTAACTGATTATGGGGGGTGGTGTTTACTGATTTTGGGGTGTCGTGTTTACTGATTATGGGGTGTAGTGTTTGTTGATTATGGGGTGTAGTGTTTGTAGTTTATGGAGTGTAGTGTTTACTGATTACGGGGTGTAGTGTTTACTGATTATGTGGTGTAGTGTTTACTGATTATGGGGTGTAGTGTTTACTGATTATGGGGTGTAGTGTTTTACTGATTATGGGGTGTAGTGTTTTACTGCTTATGGGGTGTAGTGTTTACTGATTATGGAGTGTAGTGCTTACTGATCATGGAGTGTAGTGTTTACTGATTATGGGTTGTAGTGTTTTACTGATAATGGGGTGTAGTGTTTACTGATTATGGCGTGAAGTGTTTACTGATTATGGAGTGTAGTGTTTACTGATTATGGGGTGTAGTGTTTACTGATTATGGAGTGTAGTGTTTACAGATTATGGAGTGTAGTGTTTTCTGATTATGGAGTGTAGTGTTTACTGATTATGGAGTGTAGTGTTTACTGATTATGGGGTGTAGTGTTTACTGATTATGGAGTGTAGTGTTTACTGATTATGGGGTGTAGTGTTTACTGATTATGGAGTGTAGTGTTTACTGATTATGGAGTATAGTGTTTACTGATTATGGAGTGTAGTGTTTACTGATTATGGGGTGTAGTGTTTACTGACTATGGAGTGTAGTGTTTACTGATTATGGGGTGTAGTGTTTACTGATTATGGAGTGTAGTGTTTACTGATTATGGGGTGTAGTGTTTACTGATTATGGGGTGTAGTGTTTACTGATTATGGGGTGTAGTGATTACTGATTATGGAGTGTAGTGTTTACTGATTATGGGGTATAGTGTTTACCGATTATGGGGTGTAGTGTTTACTGATTATGGGTTGCAGTGTTTACTGATTATGGGGTGTAGTGTTTACTGATTATGGGGTGTAGTGTTTACTGATTATGGGGTGTAGTGTTTACTGATTATGGGGTGTAGTGTTACTGATTATGGGGTGTAGTGCATACTGATTAGGGGTTGTTGTGTTTACTGATTATGGGGTGTAGTGTTTACTGATTATGGAGTGTAGTGTTTACTGATTATGGGGTGTAGTGTTTACTGATTATGGGTTATAGTGTATACTGATTATGGGGTATAGTGTTTACTGATTATGGGGTGTAGTGTTTACTAATTATGGGGTGTAGTGTTTACTGATTATGGAGTGTAGTGTTTACTGATTATGGGGTGTAGTGCTTACTGATTAGGGGGTGTAGTGTTTACTGATTATGTGGTGTAGTGTTTACTGATTATGGGGTATAGTGTTTACTGATTATGGGGTGTAGTGTTTACTGATTATGGGGTGTAGTGTTTACTGATTATGGGGAATAGTGTTTACTGATTATGGGGTGTAGTGTTTACTGATTATGGGGTGTAGTGTTTACTGATTATGGAGAGTAGTGTTTACTGATTATGGGGTGTAGTGTTTGTTGATTGTGGGGTGTAGTGTTTACTGATTTTGGGGTGTTGTGTTTACTGGTTATGGGGTGTCGTGTTTGTTGATTATGGGGTGCAGTGTTTGTAGTTTATGGAGTGTAGTGTTTACTGATTATGGGGTGTAGTGTTTACTGATTATGGGGTGTAGTGTTTGTTGATTGTGGGGTGTCGTGTTTGTTGATTATGGAATGTAGTGATTGACTGATTATGGGGTGTAGTGTTTACTGATTTCGGGGTGTCGTGTTTATTGATTATGGGGTGTAGTGTTTGTTGATTATGGGGTGTAGGGTTTGTAGTTTATGGAGTGTAGTGTTTACTGATTATGGGGTGTAGTGATTACTGATTATGGAGTGCAGTGTTTACTGATTATGGGGTGTAGTGTTTACTGATTATGGGGTGTAGTGTTTACTGATTATGGGGTGTAGTGTTTACTGATTATGGGGTGTAGTGTTTACTGATTATGGCGTGTAGTGTTTACTGATTATGGGGTGTAGAATTTACTGATTATGGAGTGTAGTGTTTTACTGATTATGGGGTGTAGTGTTTACTGATTATGGAGTGTAGTGTTTACTGATTATGGGGTGTAGTGTTTACTGATTATGGGGTGTAGTGTTTACTGATTATGGGGTATAGTGTTTACTGATTATGGGGTGTAGTGTTTACTGATTATGGGGTGTAGTGTTTACTGATTATGGGGTGTAGTGCTAACTGATTAGGGGTTGTGTTTACTGATTATGGAGTGTAGTGTTTACTGATTATGGGGTGTAGTGTTTACTGGTAATGGGGTATAGTGTATACTGATTATGGGGTGTAGTGCTAACTGATTACGGGGTGTAGTGTTTACTCATTATGGGGTGCAGTGTTTAATGATTATGGAGTGTAGTGTTTACTGATTATGGGGTGTAGTGTTCGTTGATTATGGGGTGTAGGGTTTGTAGTTTATGGCGTGTAGTGTTTACTCATTATGGGGTGTAGTGATTACTGATTATGGAGTGCAGTGTTTACTGATTATGGGGTGTAGTGTTTACTGATTATGGGGTGTAGTGTTTACTGATTATGGGGTGTAGTGTTTACTGATTATGGGGTGTAGTGTTTACTGATTATGGCGTGTAGTGTTTACTGATTATGGGGTGTAGAATATACTGATTATGGAGTGTAGTGCTTTACTGATTATGGGGTGTGGTGTTTACTGATTATGGGGTGTAGTATTAACTGATTATGGGGTATAGTGTTTACTGATTATGGGGTGTAGTATTTACTGATTATGGGGTGTAGTGTTTACTGATTATGGGGTATAGTGTTTACTGATTAGGGGGTGTAGTGTTTACTGATTATGGGGTGTAGTGTTTACTGATTATGGGGTGTAGTGCTTACTGATTAGGGGTTGTTGTGTTTACTGATTATGGAGTGTAGTGTTTACTGATTATGGGGTGTAGTGTTTACTGATTATGGGGTGTAGTGCTTACTGATTAGGGGTTGTTGTGTTTACTGATTATGGAGTGTAGTGTTTACTGATTATGGAGTGTAGTGTTTACTGATCATTGACTGTAGTGTTTACTGATTATGGGTTGTAGTGTTTTACTGATTATGGGGTGTAGTGTTTACTGATTATGGCGTGTAGTGTTTACTGATTATGGAGTGTAGTGTTTACTGATTATGGGGTGTAGTTTTTACTGATTATGGAGTGTAGTGTTTACTGATTATGGAGTGTAGTGTTTACTGATTATAGAGTGTAGTGTTTACTGATTATGGGGTGTAGTGTTTACTGACTATGGAGTGTAGTGTTTACTGATTATGGGGTGTAGTGTTTACTGATTATGGAGTGTAGTGTTTACTGATTATGGGGTGTAGTGTTTACTGACTATGGAGTGTAGTGCTTACTGATTATGGAGTATGGTGTTTACTGATTATGGAGTGTAGTGTTTACTGATTATGGGGTGTAGTGTTTACTGATTATGGGGTGTAGTGTTTACTGACTATGGAGTGTAGTGTTTACTGATTATGGGGTGTAGTGTTTACTGATTATGGAGTGTAGTGTTTACTGATTATGGCGTGTAGTGTTTACTGATCATGGGGTGTAGAATTTACTGATTATGGAGTGTAGTGTTTTACTGATTATGGAGTGTAGTGTTTACTGATTATGGGGTGTAGTATTTACTGATTATGGGGTATAGTGTTTACTGATTATGGGGTGTAGTGTTTACTGATTATGGGGTGTAGTGTTTACTGATTATGGGGTATAGTGTTTACTGATTATGGGGTGTAGTGTTTACTGATTATGGGGTGTAGTGTTTACTGATTATGGGGTGTAGTGCTTACTGATTATGGGGTGTAGTGCTAACTGATTAGGGTTGTTGTGTTTACTGATTACGGAGTGTAGTGTTTACTGATTATGGGGTGTAGTGTTTAATGATTATGGGGTATAGTGTATACTGATTATGGGGTGTAGTGTTTACTGATTATGGGGTGTAGTGTTTACTGATTATGGAGTGTAGTGCTTACTGATTAGGGGGTGTAGTGTTTACTGATTATGGGGTATAGTGTATACTGATTATGGGGTATAGTGTTTACTGATTATGGGGTGTAGTGTTTACTGATTATGGGGTTTAGTGTTTACTGATTATGGGGTGTAGTGTTTACTGATTATGGGGTGTAGTGTTTACTGATTATGGGGTATAGTGTTTACTGATGATGGGGTTTAGTGTTTACTGATGATGGGGTGTAGTGTTTACTGATGATGGAGAGTAGTGTTTACTGATAATGGGGTGTAGTGTTTGTTGATTGTGGGGTGTAGTGTTTTTTGATTATGTAGTGTAGTGATTAACTGATTATGGGGTGTAGTGTTTACTGATTTTGGGGTGTACTCTTTACTGGTTATGGGGTGTAGTGTTTGTTGATTATGGGGTGTAGTGTTTGTAGTTTATGGAGTGTAGTGTTTACTGATTAGGGGGTGTAGTGTTTGTTGATTGTGGGGTGTAGTGTTTGTTGATTATGTAATGTAGTGATTAACTGATTATGGGGGGTGGTGTTTACTGATTTTGGGGTGTCGTGTTTACTGATTATGGGGTGTAGTGTTTGCTGATTATGGGGTGTAGTGTTTGTAGTTTATGGAGTGTAGTGTTTACTGATTATGGGGTGTAGTGTTTACTGATTTTGGGGTGTGGTGTTTACTGATTATGGGGTGTAGTGTTTACTGATTGTGGGGTGTAGTGTTTTACTGATTATGGGGTGTAGTGTTTTACTGCTTATGGGGTGTAGTGTTTACTGATTATGGAGTGTAGTGCTTACTGATCATGGAGTGTAGTGTTTACTGATTATGGGTTGTAGTGTTTTACTGATTATGGGTTGTAGTGTTTACTGATTATGGCGTGTAGTGTTTACTGATTATGGAGTGTAGTGTTTACTGATTATGGGGTGTAGTGTTTACTGATTATGGAGTGTAGTGTTTACAGATTATGGAGTGTAGTGTTTACTGAATATGGAGTGTAGTGTTTACTGATTATGGAGTGTAGTGTTTACTGATTATGGGGTGTAGTGTTTACTGATTATGGAGTGTAGTGTTTACTGATTATGGAGTATAGTGTTTACTGATTATGGAGTGTAGTGTTTACTGATTATGGGGTGTAGTGTTTACTGACTATGGAGTGTAGTGTTTACTGATCATGGGGTGTAGTGTTTACTGATTATGGAGTGTAGTGTTTACTGATTATGGGGTGTAGTGTTTACTGATTATGGGGTGTAGTGTTTACTGATCATGGGGTGTAGTGATTACTGATTATGGAGTGTAGTGTTTACTGATTATGGGGTATAGTGTTTACCGATTATGGGGTGTAGTGTTTACTGAATATGGGTTGCAGTGTTTACTGATTATGGGGTATAGTGTTTACTGATTATGGGGTGTAGTGTTTACTGATTATGGGGTGTAGTGTTTACTGATTATGGGGTGTAGTGTTTACTGATTATGGGGTGTAGTGCATACTGATTAGGGGTTGTTGTGTTTACTGATTATGGGGTGTAGTGTTTACTGATTATGGAGTGTAGTGTTTACTGATAATGGGGTGTAGTGTTTACTGATTATGGGGTGTAGTGTTTACTGATTATGGGGTGTAGTGTTTACTGATTATGGGGTGTAGTGTTTACTGATTATGGGGTGTAGTGTTTACTGATTATGGGGTGTAGTGCATACTGATTAGGGGTTGTTGTGTTTACTGATTATGGGGTGTAGTGTTTACTGATTATGGAGTGTAGTGTTTACTGATTATGGGGTGTAGTGTTTACTGATTATGGGTTATAGTGTATACTGATTATGGGGTATAGTGTTTACTGATTATGGGGTGTAGTGTTTACTGATTATGGGGTGTAGTGTTTATTGATTATGGAGTGTAGTGTTTACTGATTATGGGGTGTAGTGCTTACTGATCAGGGGGTGAAGTGTTTACTGATTATGGGGTATAGTGTATACTGATTATCGGGTGTAGTGTTTACTGATTATGGGGTGTAGTGTTTACTGATTATGTGGTGTAGTGTTTACTGATTATGGGGTATAGTGTTTACTGATTATGGGGTGTAGTGTTTACTGATTATGGGGTGTAGTGTTTACTGATTATGGGGTATAGTGTTTACTGATTATGGGGTGTAGTGTTTACTGATTATGGGGTGTAGTGTTTACTGATTATGGAGAGTAGTGTTTACTGATTATGGGGTGTAGTGTATGTTGATTGTGGAGTGTAGTGTTTGTTGATTATGTAGTGTAGTGATTAACTGATTATGGGGTGTAGTGTTTACTGATTTTGGGGTGTTGTGTTTACTGGTTATGGGGTGTAGTGTTTGTTGATTATGGGGTGCAGTGTTTGTAGTTTATGGAGTGTAGTGTTTACTGATTATGGGGTTTAGTGTTTACTGATTATGGGGTGTAGTGTTTGTTGATTGTGGGGTGTCGTGTTTGTTGATTATGGAATGTAGTGATTGACTGATTATGGGGTGTAGTGTTTACTGATTTCGGGGTGTCGTGATTACTGATTATGGGGTGTAGTGTTTGTTGATTATGGGGTGTAGGGTTTGTAGTTTATGGAGTGTAGTGATTACTGATTATGGGGTGTAGTGTATACTGATTATGGGGTGTAGTGTTAACTGATTATGGGGTGTAGTGTTTACTGATTATGGGGTGTAGTGTTTACTGATTATGGGGTGTAGTGTTTACTGATTATGGCGTGTAGTGTTTACTGATTATGGGGTGTAGAATTTACTGATTATGGAGTGTAGTGTTTTACTGATTATGGGGTGTAGTGTTTACTGATTATGGGGTGTAGTATTTACTGATTATGGGGTATAGTGTTTACTGATTATGGGGTGTAGTGTTTACTGATTATGGGGTGTAGTGTTTACTGATTATGGGGTATAGTGTTTACTGATTATGGGGTGTAGTGTTTACTGATTATGGGGTGTAGTGTTTACTGATTATGGGGTGTAGTGTTTACTGATTATGGGGTGTAGTGCTAACTGATTAGGGGTTGTGTTTACTGATTATGGAGTGTAGTGTTTACTGATTATGGGGTGTAGTGTTTACTGGTTATGGGGTATAGTGTATACTGATTATGGGGTGTAGTGTTTACTGATTATGGGGTGTAGTGTTTACTGATTATGGGGTGCAGTGTTTAATGATTATGGAGTGTAGTGTTTACTGATTATGGAGTGTAGTGTTTGTTGATTATGGGGTGTAGGGTTTGTAGTTTATGGCGTGTAGTGTTTACTGATTATGGAGTGTAGTGTATACTGATTATGGGGTGTAGTGTTTACTGATTATGGGGTGCAGTGTTTAATGATTATGGAGTGTAGTGTTTACTGATTATGGAGTGTAGTGTTTGTTGATTACGGGGTGTAGGGTTTGTAGTTTATGGCGTGTAGTGTTTACTGATTATGGGGTGTAGTGATTACTGATTATGGAGTGCAGTGTTTACTGATTATGGGGTGTAGTGTTTACTGATTATGGGGTGTAGTGTTTACTGATTATGGGGTGTAGTGTTTACTGATTATGGGGTGTAGTGTTTATTGATTATGGCGTGTAGTGTTTACTGATTATGGGGTGTAGAATTTACTGATTATGGAGTGTAGTGCTTTACTGATTATGGGGTGTTGTGTTTACTGATTATGGGGTGTAGTATAAACTGATTATGGGGTATAGTGTTTACTGATTATGGGGTGTAGTATTTACTGATTATGGGGTGTAGTGTTTACTGATTATGGGGTATAGTGTTTACTGATTATGGGGTGTAGTGTTTACTGATTATGGGGTGTAGTGTTTACTGATTATGGGGTGTAGTGCTTACTGATTAGGGGTTGTTGTGTTTACTGATTATGGAGTGTAGTGTTTACTGATTATGGGGTATAGTGTATACTGTTTATGGGGTGTAGTGTTTATGATTATGGGGTGTAGTGTTTACTGATTATGGGGTGTAGTGTTTACTGATTATGGGGTATAGTGTATACTGATTATGGGGTATAGTGTTTACTGATTAAGGGGTGTAGTGTTTACTGATTATGGGGTGTAGTGTTTACTGATTATGGGGTATAGTGTATACTGTTTATGGGGTGTAGTGTTTACTGATTATGGGGTGTAGTGTTTACTGATTATGGGGTGCAGTGTTTACTGATTATGGAGTGTAGTGTTTACTGATTATGGGGTGTAGTGCTTACTGATTAGGGGGTGTAGTGTTTACTGATTATGGGGTATAGTGTATACTGATTATGGGGTATAGTGTTTACTGATTAAGGGCTGTAGTGTTTACTGATTATGGGGTGTAGTGTTTACTGATTATGGGGTGTAGTGTTTACTGATTATGGGGTATAGTGTTTACTGATTATGGGGTGTAGTGTTTGCTGATTATGGGGTGTAGTGTTTACTGATGATGGAGAGTAGTGTTTACTGATTATGGGGTGTAGTGTTTGTTGATTATGTAGTGTAGTGATTAACTGATGATGGGGTGTAGTGTTTACTGATTATGGGGTGTAGTGTTTACTGATTATGGGGTGTAGTGTTTACTGATTATGGGGTGTAGTGTTTACTGATTATGGGGTATAGTGTTTACTGATTATGGAGTGTAGTGTTTGTTGATAATGGAGTGTAGTGTTTGTTGATTATGGAGTGTAGTGTTTACTGATTATGGGGTGTTGTGTTTACTGATTATGTAGTGTAGTGTTTACTGATTATGGGGTGTAGTGTTTACTGATAATGGAGTGTACTGTTTGTTGGTAATGGAGTGTAGTGTTTGTTGATTATGGAGTGTAGTGTTTACTGATTATGCGGTGTAGTGTTTACTGATTATGGACTGTAGTGTTTGTTGATAATGGAGTGTAGTGTTTGTTGATTATGGGGTGTAGTGTTTACTGATTATGGGGTGTAGTGTTTGTTGATTATGGGGTGTAGTGTTTATTGATTATGGAGTGTAGTGTTTACTGATTATGGAGTGTAGTGTTTACTGATTATAGGGTGTAGTGTTTACTGATTATGGGGTGTAGTGATTAACTGATTATGGGGTGTAGTGTTTACTGATTATGGGGTGTAGTGTTTACTGATTATGGGGTGTCGTGTTTACTGATTATGGGGTATAGTGTTTACTGATTATGGGGTGTAGTGCTTACTGATTAGGGGTTGTTGTGTTTACTGATTATGGGGTGTAGTGTTTACTGATTATGGAGTGTAGTGTTTACTGATTATGGGGTGTAGTGCTTACTGATTAGGGGGTGTAGTGTTTACTGATTATGGGGTATAGTGTATACTGATTATGGGGTATAGTGTTTACTGATTATGGGGTGTAGTGTTTACATGATTATGGGGTGTAGTGTTTACTGATTATGGGGTGTAGTGTTTACTGATTATGGAGTGTAGTGTTTACTGATTATGGGGTATAGTGTATACTGTTTATGGGGTGTAGTGTTTACTGATTATGGGGTGTAGTGTTTACTGATTATGGGGTGCAGTGTTTACTGATTATGGAGTGTAGTGTTTACTGATTATGGGGTGTAGTGTTTACTGACTATGGAGTGTAGTGTTTACTGATTATGGGGTGTAGTGTTTACTGATTATGCGGTGTAGTGTTTACTGATTATGGACTGTAGTGTTTGTTGATAATGGAGTGTAGTGTTTGTTGATCATGGGGTGTAGTGTTTACTGATTATGGGGTGTAGTGTTTGTTGATTATGGGGTGTAGTGTTTATTGATTATGGAGTGTAGTGTTTACTGATTATGGAGTGTAGTGTTTACTGATTATGGGGTTTAGTGTTTACTGATTATGTGGTGTAGTGATTAACTGATTATGGGGTGTAGTGTTTACTGATTTTGGGGTGTAGTGTTTACTGGTTATGGGGTGTAGTGTTTACTGATTATGGGGTGTAGTGTTTACTGATTATGGGGTGTAGTGCTTACTGATTAGGGGTTGTTGTGTTTACTGATTATGGGGTGTAGTGTTTACTGATTATGGAGTGTAGTGTTTACTGATTATGGGGTGTAGTGCTTACTGATTAGGGGGTGTAGTGTTTACTGATTATGGGGTATAGTGTATACTGATTATGGGGTATAGTGTTTACTGATTATGGGGTGTAGTGTTTACATGATTATGGGGTGTAGTGTTTACTGATTATGGGGTGTAGTGTTTACTGATTATGGGGTGTAGTGTTTACTGATTATGGGGTTTAGTGTTTACTGATTATGGGGTGTAGTGTTTACTGATTATGGGGTGTAGTGTTTACTGATTATGGGGTATAGTGTTTACTGATGATGGGGTGTAGTGTTTACTGATGATGGGGTGTCGTGTTTACTGATGATGGAGAGTAGTGTTTACTGATTATGGGGTGTAGTGTTTGTTGATAGTGGGGTGTAGTGTTTGTTGATTATGTAGTGTAGTGATTAACTGATTATGGGGTGTAGTGTTTACTGATTTTGGGGTGTACTGTTTACTGGTTATGGGGTGTAGTGTTTGTTGATTATGGGGTGTAGTGTTTGTAGTTTATGGAGTGTAGTGTTTACTGATTATGGGGTGTAGTGTTTACAGATTATGGGGTGTAGTGTTTGTTGATTGTGGGGTGTAGTGTTTGTTGATTATGGAATGTAGTGATTAACTGATTATGGGGTGTGGTGTTTACTGATTTTGGGGTGTCGTGTTTACTGATTATGGGGTGTAGTGTTTGTTGATTATGGGGTGTAGTGTTTGTAGTTTATGAGTGTAGTGTTTACTGATTATGGGGTGTAGTGTTTACTGATTATGGGGTGTAGTGTTTACTGATTATGGGGTGTAGTGTTTACTGATTATGGGGTGTAGTGTTTTACTGATTATGGAGTGTAGTGTTTACTGATTATGGGAAGTAGTGTTTTACTGATTATGGGGTGTAGTGTTTACTGATTATGGAGTGTAGTGTTTACTGTTTATGGAGTGTAGTGTTTACTGATTATGGTGTGTAGTGTTTACTGTTTATGGAGTGTAGTGTTTACTGATTATGGTGTGTAGTGTTTACTGTTTATGGCGTGTAGTGTTTACTGATTATGGTGTGTAGTGTTTACTGTTTATGGAGTGTAGTGTTTACTGATTATGGGAAGTAGTGTTTTACTGATTATGGCGTGTAGTGTTTACTGATTATGGTGTGTAGTGTTTACTGTTTATGGAGTGTAGTGTTTACTGATTATGGGGTGTAGTGTTTACTGACTATGGAGTGTAGTGTTTACTGATTATGGGGTGTAGTGTTTACTGATTATGGAGTGTAGTGTTTACTGATTATGGGGTGTAGTGTTTACTGATTATGGAGTGTAGTGTTTACTGATTATGGGGTGTAGTGTTTACTGATTATGGAGTGTAGTGTTTACTGATTATGGAGTATAGTGTTTACTGATTATGGAGTGTAGTGTTTACTGATTATGGGGTGTAGTGTTTGTTGATTGTGGGGTGTAGTGTTTGTTGATTATGTAGTGTAGTGATTAACTGATTATGGGGTGTAGTGTTTACTGATTTTGGGGTGTAGTGTTTACTGGTTATGGGGTGTAGTGTTTGTTGATTATGGGGTGCAGTGTTTGTAGTTTATGGAGTGTAGTGTTTACTGATTAAAGGGTGTAGTGTTTACTGATTATGGGGTGTAGTGATTACTGATTATGGAGTGCAGTGTTTACTGATTATGGGGTGTAGTGTTTACTGATTATGGGGTGTAGTGTTTACTGATTATGGGGTTTAGTGTTTACTGATTATGGGGTGAAGTGTTTACTGATTATGGCGTGTAGTGTTTACTGATTATGGGGTGTAGAATTTACTGATTATGGAGTGTAGTGTTTTACTGATTATGGGGTGTAGTGTTTACTGATTATGGGGTGTAGTATTTACTGATTATGGGGTATAGTGTTTACTGATTATGGGGTGTAGTGTTTACTGATTATGGGGTGTAGTGTTTACTGATTATGGGGTGTAGTGTTTACTGATTATGGGGTATAGTGTTTACTGATTATGGGGTGTAGTGTTTACTGATTATGGGGTGTAGTGTTTACTGATTATGGGGTGTAGTGTTTACTGATTATGGGGTGTAGTGTTTACTGATTATGGGGTATAGTGTTTACTGATTATGGGGTGTAGTGTTTACTGATTATGGGGTGTAGTGCTAACTGATTAGGGGTTGTTGTGTTTACTGATTATGGAGTGTAGTGTTTACTGATTATGGGGTGTAGTGTTTACTGATTATGGGGAATAGTGTATACTGAATATGGGGTGTAGTGTTTACTGATTATGGGGTGTATTGTTTACTGATTATGGGGTGTAGTGCTTACTGATCAGGGGGTGTAGTGTTTACTGATTATGGGGTATAGTGTATACTGATTATGGGGTGTAGTGTTTACTGATTATGGGGTGTAGTGTTTACTGATTATGGAGTGTAGTGTTTACTGATTATGGGGTGTAGTGTTTACTGATTATGGGGTGTAGTGTTTACTGATTATGGGGTGTAGTGTTTACTGATTATGGGGTTTAGTGTTTAATGATTATGGGGTGTAGTGTTTACTGATTATGGGGTGCAGTGTTTACTGATTATGGGGTATAGTGTTTACTGATGATGGGGTGTAGTGTTTACTGATGATGGGGTGTAGTGTTTACTGATGATGGAGAGTAGTGTTTACTGATTATGGGGTGTAGTGTTTGTTGATTGTGGGGTGTAGTGTTTGTTGATTTTGTAGTGTAGTGATTAAC
This sequence comes from Cetorhinus maximus, assembly GCF_964194155.1. Classification (NCBI taxonomy): domain Eukaryota; kingdom Metazoa; phylum Chordata; class Chondrichthyes; order Lamniformes; family Cetorhinidae; genus Cetorhinus; species Cetorhinus maximus. The sequence goes on from NW_027596633.1 coordinate 146,200, forward strand.
TGATTATGGGGTGTAGTGTTTACTGATTTTGGGGTGTACTGATTACTGGTTATGGGGTGTAGTGTTTGTTGATTATGGGGTGTAGTGTTTGTAGTTTATGGAGTGTAGTGTTTACAGATTATGGGGTGTAGTGTTTACAGATTATGGGGTGTAGTGTTTGTTGATTGTGGGGTGTAGTGTTTGTTGATTATGGAATGTAGTGATTTACTGATTATGGGGTGTGGTGTTTACTGATTTTGGGGTGTCGTGTTTACTGATTATGGGGTGTAGTGTTTGTTGATTATGGGGTGTAGTGTTTGTAGTTTATGGAGTGTAGTGTTTACTGATTATGGGGTGTAGTGTTTACTGATTATGGGGTGTAGTGTTTACTGATTATGGGGTGTAGTGTTTACTGATTATGGGGTGTAGTGTTTTACTGATTATGGGGTGTAGTGTTTCACTGCTTATGGGGTGCAGTGTTTACTGATCATGGAGTGTAGTGTTTACTGATCATGGAGTGTAGTGTTTACTGATTATGGGTTGTAGTGTTTTACTGATTATGGGGTGTAGTGTTTACTGATTATGGCGTGTAGTGTTTATTGATTATGGGGTTTAGTGTTTACTGATTATGGGGTGTAGTGTTTACTGATTATGGGGTGTAGTGTTTACTGACTATGGAGTTTAGTGTTTACTGATTATGGAGTGTAGTGTTTACTGATTATGGAGTGTAGTGTTTACTGATTATGGGGTGTAGTGTTTACTGATTATGGAGTGTAGTGTTTACTGATTATGGGGTGTAGTGTTTACTGATTATGGAGTGTAGTGTTTACTGATTATGGAGTATAGTGTTTACTGATTATGGAGTGTAGTGTTTACTGATTATGGGGTGTAGTGTTTACTGACTATGGAGTGTAGTGTTTACTGATTATGGGGCGTAGTGTTTACTGATTATGGGGTGTAGTGTTTACTGATTATGGGGTGTAGTGTTTACTGATTATGGGGTGTAGTGATTACTGATTATGGAGTGTAGTGTTTACTGATTATGGGGTATAGTGTTTACCGATTATGGGGTGTAGTGTTTACTGATTATGGGTTGCAGTGTTTACTGATTATGGGGTATAGTGTTTACTGATTATGGGGTGTAGTGTTTACTGATTATGGGGTGTAGTGTTTACTGATTATGGGGTGTAGTGTTACTGATTATGGGGTGTAGTGCATACTGATTAGGGGTTGTTGTGTTTACTGATTATGGGGTGTAGTGTTTACTGATTATGGAGTGTAGTGTTTACTGATTATGGGGTGTAGTGTTTACTGATTATGGGTTATAGTGTATACTGATTATGGGGTATAGTGTTTACTGATTATGGGGTGTAGTGTTTACTAATTATGGGGTGTAGTGTTTACTGATTATGGAGTGTAGTGTTTACTGATTATGGGGTGTAGTGCTTACTGATTAGGGGGTGTAGTGTTTACTGATTATGGGGTATAGTGTATATTGATTATGGGGTGTAGTGTTTACTGATTATGGGGTGTAGTGTTTACTGATTATGTGGTGTAGTGTTTACTGATTATGGGGTATAGTGTTTACTGATTATGGGGTGTAGTGTTTACTGATTATGGGGTGTAGTGTTTAATGATTATGGGGTATAGTGTTTACTGATTATGGGGTGTAGTGTTTACTGATTATGGGGTGTAGTGTTTACTGATTATGGAGAGTAGTGTTTACTGATTATGGGGTGTAGTGTTTGTTGATTGTGGGGTGTAGTGTTTACTGATTTTGGGGTGTTGTTTTTACTGGTTATGGGGTGTAGAGTTTGTTGATTATGGGGTGCAGTGTTTGTAGTTTATGGAGTGTAGTGTTTACTGATTATGGGGTGTAGTGTTTACTGATTATGGGGTGTAGTGTTTGTTGATTGTGGGGTGTCGTGTTTGTTGATTATGGAATGTAGTGATTGACTGATTATGGGGTGTAGTGTTTACTGATTTCGGGGTGTCGTGTTTACTGATTATGGGGTGTAGTGTTTGTTGATTATGGGGTGTAGGGTTTGTAGTTTATGGAGTGTAGTGTTTACTGATTATGGGGTGTAGTGATTAGTGATTATGGAGTGCAGTGTTTACTGATTATGGGGTGTAGTGTTTACTGATTATGGGGTGTAGTGTTTACTGATTATGGGGTGTAGTGTTTACTGATTATGGGGTGTAGTGTTTACTGATTATGGCGTGTAGTGTTTACTGATTATGGGGTGTAGAATTTACAGATTATGGAGTGTAGTGTTTTACTGATTATGGGGTGTAGTGTTTACTGATTATGGGGTGTAGTATTTACTGATTATGGGGTATAGTGTTTACTGATTATGGGGTGTAGTGTTTACTGATTATGGGGTGTAGTGTTTACTGATTATGGGGTATAGTGTTTACTGATTATGGGGTGTAGTGTTTACTGATTATGGGGTGTAGTGTTTACTGATTATGGGGTGTAGTGCTAACTGATTAGGGGTAGTGTTTACTGATTATGGAGTGTAGTGTTTACTGATTATGGGGTGTAGTGTTTACTGATTATGGAGTGTAGTGTTTACTGATTATGGAGTATAGTGTTTACTGATTATGGAGTGTAGTGTTTACTGATTATGGGGTGTAGTGTTTACTGACTATGGAGTGTAGTGTTTACTGATTATGGGGCGTAGTGTTTACTGATTATGGGGTGTAGTGTTTACTGATTATGGGGTGTAGTGTTTACTGATTATGGGGTGTAGTGATTACTGATTATGGAGTGTAGTGTTTACTGATTATGGGGTATAGTGTTTACCGATTATGGGGTGTAGTGTTTACTGATTATGGGTTGCAGTGTTTACTGATTATGGGGTATAGTGTTTACTGATTATGGGGTGTAGTGTTTACTGATTATGGGGTGTAGTGTTTACTGATTATGGGGTGTAGTGTTACTGATTATGGGGTGTAGTGCATACTGATTAGGGGTTGTTGTGTTTACTGATTATGGGGTGTAGTGTTTACTGATTATGGAGTGTAGTGTTTACTGATTATGGGGTGTAGTGTTTACTGATTATGGGTTATAGTGTATACTGATTATGGGGTATAGTGTTTACTGATTATGGGGTGTAGTGTTTACTAATTATGGGGTGTAGTGTTTACTGATTATGGAGTGTAGTGTTTACTGATTATGGGGTGTAGTGCTTACTGATTAGGGGGTGTAGTGTTTACTGATTATGGGGTATAGTGTATACTGATTATGGGGTGCAGTGTTTACTGATTATGGGGTGTAGTGTTTACTGATTATGTGGTGTAGTGTTTACTGATTATGGGGTATAGTGTTTACTGATTATGGGGTGTAGTGTTTACTGATTATGGGGTGTAGTGTTTAATGATTATGGGGTATAGTGTTTACTGATTATGGGGTGTAGTGTTTACTGATTATGGGGTGTAGTGTTTACTGATTATGGAGAGTAGTGTTTACTGATTATGGGGTGTAGTGTTTGTTGATTGTGGGGTGTAGTGTTTACTGATTTTGGGGTGTTGTTTTTACTGGTTATGGGGTGTAGTGTTTGTTGATTATGGGGTGCAGTGTTTGTAGTTTATGGAGTGTAGTGTTTACTGATTATGGGGTGTAGTGTTTACTGATTATGGGGTGTAGTGTTTGTTGATTGTGGGGTGTCGTGTTTGTTGATTATGGAATGTAGTGATTGACTGATTATGGGGTGTAGTGTTTACTGATTTCGGGGTGTCGTGTTTACTGATTATGGGGTGTAGTGTTTGTTGATTATGGGGTGTAGGGTTTGTAGTTTATGGAGTGTAGTGTTTACTGATTATGGGGTGTAGTGATTACTGATTATGGAGTGCAGTGTTTACTGATTATGGGGTGTAGTGTTTACTGATTATGGGGTGTAGTGTTTACTGATTATGGGGTGTAGTGTTTACTGATTATGGGGTGTAGTGTTTACTGATTATGGCGTGTAGTGTTTACTGATTATGGGGTGTAGAATTTACTGATTATGGAGTGTAGTGTTTTACTGATTATGGGGTGTAGTGTTTACTGATTATGGGGTGTAGTATTTACTGATTATGGGGTATAGTGTTTACTGATTATGGGGTGTAGTGTTTACTGATTATGGGGTGTAGTGTTTACTGATTATGGGGTATAGTGTTTACTGATTATGGGGTGTAGTGTTTACTGATTATGGGGTGTAGTGTTTACTGATTATGGGGTGTAGTGCTAACTGATTAGGGGTAGTGTTTACTGATTATGGAGTGTAGTGTTTACTGATTATGGGGTCTAGTGTTTACTGGTTATGGGGTATAGTGTATACTGATTATGGGGTGTAGTGCTAACTGATTATGGGGTGTAGTGTTTACTCATTATGGGGTGCAGTGTTTAATGATTATGGAGTGTAGTGTTTACTGATTATGGGGTGTAGTGATTGTTGATTATGGGGTGTAGGGTTTGTAGTTTATGGCGTGTAGTGTTTACTGATTATGGGGTGTAGTGATTACTGATTATGGAGTGCAGTGTTTACTGATTATGGGGTGTAGTGTTTACTGATTATGGGGTGTAGTGTTTACTGATTATGGCGTGTAGTGTTTACTGATTATGGGGTGTAGAATATACTGATTATGGAGTGTAGTGCTTTACTGATTATGGGGTGTAGTGTTTACTGATTATGGGGTGTAGTATTAACTGATTATGGGGTATAGTTTTTACTGATTATGGGGTGTAGTATTTACTGATTATGGGGTGTAGTGTTTACTGATTATGGGGTGTAGTGTTTACTGATTATGGGGTGTAGTGTTTACTGATTATGGGGTGCAGTGTTTAATGATTATGGAGTGTAGTGTTTACTGATTATGGAGTGTAGTGTTTGTTGATTTTGGGGTGTAGGGTTTGTAGTTTATGGCGTGTAGTGTTTACTGATTATGGAGTGTAGTGTATACTGATTATGGGGTGTAGTGTTTACTGATTATGGGGTGCAGTGTTTAATGATTATGGAGTGTAGTGTTTACTGATTATGGAGTGTAGTGTTTGTTGATTATGGGGTGTAGGGTTTGTAGTTTATGGCGTGTAGTGTTTACTAATTATGGGGTGTAGTGATTACTGATTATGGAGTGCAGTGTTTACTGATTATGGGGTGTAGTGTTTACTGATTATGGGGTGTAGTGTTTACTGATTATGGGGTGTAGTGTTTACTGATTATGGGGTGTAGTGTTTACTGATTATGGCGTGTAGTGTTTACTGATTATGGGGTGTAGAATTTACTGATTATGGAGTGTAGTGCTTTACTGATTATGGGGTGTTGTGTTTACTGATTATGGGGTGTAGTATTAACTGATTATGGGGTATAGTGTTTACTGATTATGGGGTGTAGTATTTACTGATTATGGGGTGTAGTGTTTACTGATTATGGGGTATAGTGTTTACTGATTATGGGGTGTAGTGTTTACTGATTATGGGGTGTAGTGTTTACTGATTATGGGGTGTAGTGCTTACTGATTAGGGGTTGTTGTGTTTACTGATTATGGAGTGTAGTGTTTACTGATTATGGGGTATAGTGTATACTGTTTATGGGGTGTAGTGTTTACTGATTATGGGGTGTAGTGTTTACTGATTATGGGGTATAGTGTATACTGATTATGGGGTATAGTGTTTACTGATTAAGGGGTGTAGTGTTTACTGATTATGGGGTGTAGTGTTTACTGATTATGGGGTGCAGTGTTTACTGATTATGGAGTGTAGTGTTTACTGATTATGGGGTGTAGTGCTTACTGATTAGGGGGTGTAGTGTTTACTGATTATGGGGTATAGTGTATACTGATTATGGGGTATAGTGTTTACTGATTAAGGGGTGTAGTGTTTACTGATTATGGGGTGTAGTGTTTACTGATTATGGGGTGTAGTGTTTACTGATTATGGGGTATAGTGTTTACTGATTATGGGGTGTAGTGTTTGCTGATTATGGGGTGTAGTGTTTACTGATGATGGAGAGTAGTGTTTACTGATTATGGGGTGTAGTGTTTGTTGATTATGTAGTGTAGTGATTAACTGATGATGGGGTGTAGTGTTTACTGATTTTGGGGTATAGTGTATACTGATTATGGGGTATAGTGTTTACTGATTATGGGGTGTAGTGTTTACTGATTATGGGGTGTAGAGTTTACTGATTATGGGGTATAGTGTTTACTGATTATGGAGTGTAGTGTTTGTTGATTATGGAGTGTAGTGTTTGTTGATTATGGAGTGTAGTGTTTACTGATTATGGGGTGTTGTGTTTACTGATTATGTAGTGTAGTGATTAACTGATTATGGGGTGTAGTGTTTACTGATTTTGGGGTGTAGTGTTTACTGGTTATGGGGTGTAGCGTTTACTGATTATGGGGTGTAGTGTTTACTGATTATGGGGTGTAGTGCTTACTGATTAGGGGTTGTTGTGTTTACTGATTATGGGGTGTAGTATTTACTGATTATGGAGTGTAGTGTTTACTGATTATGGGGTGTAGTGCTTACTGATTAGGGGGTGTAGTGTTTACTGATTATGGGGTATAGTGTATACTGATTATGGGGTATAGTGTTTACTGATTATGGGGTGTAGTGTTTACATGATTATGGGGTGTAGTGTTTACTGATTATGGGGTGTAGTGTTTACTGATTATGGAGTGTAGTGTTTACTGATTATGGGGTATAGTGTATACTGTTTATGGGGTGTAGTGTTTACTGATTATGGGGTGTAGTGTTTACTGATTATGGGGTGCAGTGTTTACTGATTATGGAGTGTAGTGTTTACTGATTATGGGGTGTAGTGCTTACTGATTATGGGGTATAGTGTATACTGATTATGGGGTATAGTGTTTACTGATTAAGGGGTGTAGTGTTTACTGATTATGGGGTGTAGTGTTTACTGATTATGGGGTGTAGTGTTTACTGATTATGGGGTGTAGTGTTTGCTGATTATGGGGTGTAGTGTTTACTGATGATGGAGAGTAGTGTTTACTGATTATGGGGTGTAGTGTTTGTTGATTATGTAGTGTAGTGATTAACTGATTATGGGGTGTAGTGTTTACTGATTTTGGGGTATAGTGTATACTGATTATGGGGTATAGTGTTTACTGATTATGGGGTGTAGTGTTTACTGATTATGGGGTGTAGTGTTTACTGATTATGGGGCGTAGTGTTTACTGATTATGGGGTGTAGTGTTTACTGATTATGGGGTATAGTGTTTACTGATTATGGAGTGTAGTGTTTGTTGATAATGGAGTGTAGTGTTTGTTGATTATGGAGTGTAGTGTTTACTGATTATGGGGCGTTGTGTTTACTGATTATGTAGTGTAGTGTTTACTGATTATGGGGTGTAGTGTTTACTGATAATGGAGTGTACTGTTTGTTGGTAATGGAGTGTAGTGTTTGTTGATTATGGAGTGTAGTGTTTACTGATTATGCGGTGTAGTGTTTACTGATCATGGACTGTAGTGTTTGCTGATAATGGAGTGTAGTGTTTGTTGATTATGGGGTGTAGTGTTTACTGATTATGGGGTGTAGTGTTTGTTGATTATGGGGTGTAGTTTTTATTGATTATGGAGTGTAGTGTTTACTGATTATGGAGTGTAGTGTTTACTGATTATGGGGTGTAGTGTTTACTGATTATGGGGTGTAGTGATTAACTGATTATGGGGTGTAGTGTTTACTGATTTTGGGGTGTAGTGTTTACTCGTTATGGGGTGTAGTGTTTACTGATTATGGGGTGTAGTGTTTACTGATTATGGGGTGTAGTGTTTACTGATTATTGGGTGTATTGCTTACTGATTAGGGGGTGTAGTGTTTACTGATTATGGGGTATAGTGTATACTGATTATGGGGTATAGTGTTTACTGATTATTGGGTGTAGTGTTTACATGATTATGGGGTGTAGTGTTTACTTATTATGGGGTGTAGTGTTTACTGATTATGGAGTGTAGTGTTTACTGATTATGGGGTGTAGTGTTTACTGATTATGGGGTATAGTGTATACTGATTATGGGGTATAGTGTTTACTGATTATGGGGTGTAGTGTTTACTGATTATGGGGTGTAGTGTTTACTGATTATGGGGTTTAGTGTTTACTGATTATGGGGTGTAGTGTTTACTGATTATGGGGTGTAGTGTTTACTGATTAAGGGGTATAGTGTTTACTGATGATGGGGTGTAGTGTTTACTGATGATGGGGTGTCGTGTTTACTGATGATGGAGAGTAGTGTTTACTGATTATGGGGTGTAGTGTTTGTTGATTGTGGGGTGTAGTGTTTGTTGATTATGTAGTGTGGTGATTAACTGATTATGGGGTGTAGTGTTTACTGATTTTGGGGTGCAGTGTTTACTGATTATGGGGTGTAGTGTTTACTGATTATGGGGTGTAGTGTTTTACTGATTATGGGGTGTAGTGTTTTACTGCTTATGGGGTGTAGTGTTTACTGATTATGGGGTGTAGTGTTTACTGATTATGGAGTGTAGTGTTTACTGATCATGGACTGTAGTGTTTACTGATTATGGGTTGTAGTGTTTTACTGATTATGGGGTGTAGTGTTTACTGATTATGGAGTGTAGTGTTTACTGATTATGGAGTGTAGTGTTTACTGATTATGGAGTGTAGTGTTTACTGATTATGGAGTGTAGTGTTTACTGATTATGGGGTGTAGTGTTTACTGACTATGGAGTGTAGTGTTTACTGATTATGGGGTGTAGTGTTTACTGATTATGGAGTGTAGTGTTTACTGATTATGGGGTGTAGTGTTTACTGACTATGGAGTGTAGTGTTTACTGATTATGGGGTGTAGAATTTACTGATTATGGAGTGTAGTGTTTTACTGATTATGGGGTGTAGTGTTTACTGATTATGGGGTGTAGTATTTACTGATTATGGGGTGTAGTGTTTACTGATTATGGGGTATAGTGTTTACTGATTATGGGGTGTAGTGTTTACTGATTATGGGGTGTAGTGTTTACTGATTATGGGGTGTAGTGCTTACTGATTATGGGGTGTAGTGTTTACTGATTATGGGGTGTAGTGATTACTGATTATGGAGTGTAGTGCTTACTGATTAGGGGGTGTAGTGTTTACTGATTATGGGGTATAGTGTATACTGATTATGGGGTATAGTGTTTACTGATTATGGGGTGTAGTGTTTACTGATTATGGGGTGTAGTGTTTACTGATTATGGGGTTTAGTGTTTACTGATTATGGGGTGTAGTGTTTACTGATTATGGGGTGTAGTGTTTACTGATTATGGGGTATAGTGTTTACTGATGATGGGGTGTAGTGTTTACTGATGATGGAGAGTAGTGTTTACTGATTATGGGGTGTAGTGTTTGTTGATTGTGGGGTGTAGTGTTTTTTGATTATGTAGTGTAGCGATTAACTGATTATGGGGTGTAGTGTTTACTGATTTTGGGGTGTACTGTTTACTGGTTATGGGGTGTAGTGTTTGTTGATTATGGGGTGTAGTGTTTGTTGTTTATGGAGTGTAGTGTTTACTGATTATGGGGTGTAGTGCTTACTGATTATGGGGTGTAGTGTTTGTTGATTGTGGGGTGTAGTGTTTGTTGATTATGGAATGTAGTGATTAACTGATTATGGGGGGTGGTGTTTACTGATTTTGGGGTGTCGTGTTTACTGATTATGGGGTGTAGTGTTTGTTGATTATGGGGTGTAGTGTTTGTAGTTTATGGAGTGTAGTGTTTACTGATTACGGGGTGTAGTGTTTACTGATTATGTGGTGTAGTGTTTACTGATTATGGGGTGTAGTGTTTACTGATTATGGGGTGTAGTGTTTACTGATTATGGGGTGTAGTGTTTACTGATTATGGGGTGTAGTGTTTACTGATTATGGGGTGTAGTGTTTTACTGATTATGGGGTGTAGTGTTTTACTGCTTATGGGGTGTAGTGTTTACTGATTATGGAGTGTAATGCTTACTGATCATGGAGTGTAGTGTTTACTGATTATGGGTTGTAGTGTTTTACTGATAATGGGGTGTAGTGTTTACTGATTATGGCGTGAAGTGTTTACTGATTATGGAGTGTAGTGTTTACTGATTATGGGGTGTAGTGTTTACTGATTATGGAGTGTAGTGTTTACAGATTATGGAGTGTAGTGTTTTCTGATTATGGAGTGTAGTGTTTACTGATTATGGAGTGTAGTGTTTACTGATTATGGGGTGTAGTGTTTACTGATTATGGAGTGTAGTGTTTACTGATTATGGGGTGTAGTGTTTACTGATTATGGAGTGTAGTGTTTACTGATTATGGAGTATAGTGTTTACTGATTATGGAGTGTAGTGTTTACTGATTATGGGGTGTAGTGTTTACTGACTATGGGGTGTAGTGTTTACTGATTAGGGGGTGTAGTGTTTACTGATTATGGAGTGTAGTGTTTACTGATTATGGGGTGTAGTGTTTACTGATTATGGGGTGTAGTGTTTACTGATTATGGGGTGTAGTGATTACTGATTATGGAGTGTAGTGTTTACTGATTATGGGGTATAGTGTTTACCGATTATGGGGTGTAGTGTTTACTGATTATGGGTTGCAGTGTTTACTGATTATGGGGTATAGTGTTTACTGATTATGGGGTGTAGTGTTTACTGATTATGGGGTGTAGTGTTTACTGATTATGGGGTGTAGTGTTACTGATTATGGGGTGTAGTGCATGCTGATTAGGGGTTGTTGTGTTTACTGATTATGGGGTGTAGTGTTTACTGATTATGGAGTGTAGTGTTTACTGATTATGGGGTGTAGTGTTTACTGATTATGGGTTATAGTGTATACTGATTATGGGGTATAGTGTTTACTGATTATGGGGTGTAGTGTTTACTAATTATGGGGTGTAGTGTTTACTGATTATGGAGTGTAGTGTTTACTGATTATGGGGTGTAGTGCTTACTGATTAGGGGGTGTAGTGTTTACTGATTATGTGGTGTAGTGTTTACTGATTATGGGGTATAGTGTTTACTGATTTTGGGGTGTAGTGTTTACTGATTATGGGGTGTAGTGTTTACTGATTATGGGGTATAGTGTTTACTGATTATGGGGTGTAGTGTTTACTGATTATGGGGTGTAGTGTTTACTGATTATGGAGAGTAGTGTTTACTGATTATGGGGTGTAGTGTTTGTTGATTGTGGGGTGTAGTGTTTACTGATTTTGGGGTGTTGTGTTTACTGGTTATGGGGTGCCGTGTTTGTTGATTATGGGGTGCTGTGTTTGTAGTTTATGGAGTGTAGTGTTTACTGATTATGGGGTGTAGTGTTTACTGATTATGGGGTGTAGTGTTTGTTGATTGTGGGGTGTCGTGTTTGTTGATTATGGAATGTAGTGATTGACTGATTATGGGGTGTAGTGTTTACTGATTTCGGGGTGTCGTGTTTACTGATTATGGGGTGTAGTGTTTGTTGATTATGGGGTGTAGGGTTTGTAGTTTATGGAGTGTAGTGTTTACTGATTATGGGGTGTAGTGATTACTGATTATGGAGTGCAGTGTTTACTGATTATGGGGTGTAGTGTTTACTGATTATGGGGTTTAGTGTTTACTGATTATGGGGTGTAGTGTTTACTGATTATGGGGTGTAGTGTTTACTGATTATGGCGTGTAGTGTTTACTGATTATGGGGTGTAGAATTTACTGATTATGGAGTGTAGTGTTTTACTGATTATGGGGTGTAGTGTTTACTGATTATGGAGTGTAGTGTTTACTGATTATGGGGTGTAGTGTTTACTGATTATGGGGTGTAGTGTTTACTGATTATGGGGTATAGTGTTTACTGATTATGGGGTGTAGTGTTTACTGATTATGGGGTGTAGTGTTTACTGATTATGGGGTGTAGTGCTAACTGATTAGGGGTTGTGTTTACTGATTATGGAGTGTAGTGTTTACTGATTATGGGGTGTAGTGTTTACTGGTTATGGGGTATAGTGTATACTGATTATGGGGTGTAGTGCTAACTGATTATGGGGTGTAGTGTTTACTCATTATGGGGTGCAGTGTTTAATGATTATGGAGTGTAGTGTTTACTGATTATGGGGTGTAGTGTTTGTTGATTATGGGGTGTAGGGTTTGTAGTTTATGGCGTGTAGTGTTTACTCATTATGGGGTGTAGTGATTACTGATTATGGAGTGCAGTGTTTACTGATTATGGGGTGTAGTGTTTACTGATTATGGGGTGTAGTGTTTACTGATTATGGGGTGTAGTGTTTACTGATTATGGGGTGTAGTGTTTACTGATTATGGCGTGTAGTGTTTACTGATTATGGGGTGTAGAATATACTGATTATGGAGTGTAGTGCTTTACTGATTATGGGGTGTGGTGTTTACTGATTATGGGGTGTAGTATTAACTGATTATGGGGTATAGTGTTTACTGATTATGGGGTGTAGTATTTACTGATTATGGGGTGTAGTGTTTACTGATTATGGGGTATAGTGTTTACTGATTAGGGGGTGTAGTGTTTACTGATTATGGGGTGTAGTGTTTACTGATTATGGGGTGTAGTGCTTACTGATTAGGGGTTGTTGTGTTTACTGATTATGGAGTGTAGTGTTTACTGATTATGGGGTGTAGTGTTTACTGATTATGGGGTATAGAGTATACTGTTTATGGGGTGTAGTGTTTACTGATTATGGGGTGTAGTGTTTACTGATTATGGGGTGCAGTGTTTACTGATTATGGAGTGTAGTGTTTACTGATTATGGGGTGTAGTGCTTACTGATTAGGGGGTGTAGTGTTTACTGATTATGGGGTATAGTGTATACTGATTATGGGGTATAGTGTTTACTGATTAAGGGGTGTAGTGTTTACTGATTATGGGGTGTAGTGTTTACTGATTATGGGGTGTCGTGTTTACTGATTATGGGGTATAGTGTTTACTGATTATGGGGTGTAGTGTTTACTGATTATGGGGTGTAGTGTTTACTGATGATGGAGAGTAGTGTTTACTGATTATGGGGTGTAGTGTTTGTTGATTATGTAGTGTAGTGATTAACTGATTATGGGGTGTAGTGTTTACTGATTTTGGGGTATAGTGTATACTGATTATGGGGTATAGTGTTTACTGATTATGGGGTGTAGTGTTTACTGATTATGGGGTGTAGTGTTTACTGATTATGGGGCGTAGTGTTTACTGATTATGGGGTGTAGTGTTTACTGATTATGGGGTATAGTGTTTACTGATTATGGAGTGTAGTGTTTGTTGATAATGGAGTGTAGTGTTTGTTGATTATGGAGTGTAGTGTTTACTGATTATGGGGTGTTGTGTTTACTGATTATGTAGTGTAGTGTTTACTGATTATGGGGTGTAGTGTTTACTGATAATGGAGTGTACTGTTTGTTGGTAATGGAGTGTAGTGTTTGTTGATTATGGAGTGTAGTGTTTACTGATTATGCGGTGTAGTGTTTACTGATTATGGACTGTAGTGTTTGTTGATAATGGAGTGTAGTGTTTGTTGATCATGGGGTGTAGTGTTTACTGATTATGGGGTGTAGTGTTTGTTGATTATGGGGTGTAGTGTTTATTGATTATGGAGTGTAGTGTTTACTGATTATGGAGTGTAGTGTTTACTGATTATGGGGTTTAGTGTTTACTGATTATGTGGTGTAGTGATTAACTGATTATGGGGTGTAGTGTTTACTGAATTTGGGGTGTAGTGTTTACTGGTTATGGGGTGTAGTGTTTACTGATTATGGGGTGTAGTGTTTACTGATTATGGGGTGTAGTGCTTACTGATTAGGGGTTGTTGTGTTTACTGATTATGGGGTGTAGTGTTTACTGATTATGGAGTGTAGTGTTTACTGATTATGGGGTGTAGTGCTTACTGATTAGGGGGTGTAGTGTTTACTGATTATGGGGTATAGTGTATACTGATTATGGGGTATAGTGTTTACTGATTATGGGGTGTAGTGTTTACATGATTATGGGGTGTAGTGTTTACTGATTATGGGGTGTAGTGTTTACTGATTATGGAGTGTAGTGTTTACTGATTATGGGGTGTAGTGCTTACTGATTAGGGGGTGTAGTGTTTACTGATTATGGGGTATAGTGTATACTGATTATGGGGTATAGTGTTTACTGATTATGGGGTGTAGTGTTTACTGATTATGGGGTGTAGTGTTTACTGATTATGGGGTTTAGTGTTTACTGATTATGGGGTGTAGTGTTTACTGATTATGGGGTGTAGTGTTTACTGATTATGGGGTATAGTGTTTACTGATGATGGGGTGTAGTGTTTACTGATGATGGGGTGTCGTGTTTACTGATGATGGAGAGTAGTCTTTACTGATTATGGGGTGTAGTGTTGTTGATTGTGGGGTGTAGTGTTTGTTGATTATGTAGTGTAGTGATTAACTGATTATGGGGCGTAGTGTTTACTGATTTTGGGGTGTACTGTTTACTGGTTATGGGGTGTAGTGTTTGTTGATTATGGGGTGTAGTGTTTGTAGTTTATGGAGTGTAGTGTTTACTGATTATGGGGTGTAGTGTTTACAGATTATGGGGTGTAGTGTTTGTTGATTGTGGGGTGTAGTGTTTGTTGATTATGGAATGTAGTGATTAACTGATTATGGGGTGTGGTGTTTACTGATTTTGGGGTGTCGTGTTTACTGATTATGGGGTGTAGTGTTTGTTGATTATGGGGTGTAGTGTTTGTAGTTTATGGAGTGTAGTGTTTACTGATTATGGGGTGTAGTGTTTACTGATTATGGGGTGTAGTGTTTACTGATTATGGGGAGTAGTGTTTACTGATTATGGGGTGTAGTGTTTTACTGATTATGGGGTGTAGTGTTTTACTGCTTATGGGGTGTAGTGTTTACTGATTATGGAGTGTAGTGTTTACTGATCATGGAGTGTAGTGTTTACTGATTATGGGAAGTAGTGTTTTACTGATTATGGGGTGTAGTGTTTACTGATTATGGCGTGTAGTGTTTACTGATTATGGTGTGTAGTGTTTACTGATTATGGGGTGTAGTGTTTACTGATTATGGAGTGTAGTGTTTACTGTTTATGGAGTGTAGTGTTTACTGATTATGGAGTGTAGTGTTCACTGATTATGGAGTGTAGTGTTTACTGATTATGGGGTGTAGTGTTTACTGACTATGGAGTGTAGTGTTTACTGATTATGGGGTGTAGTGTTTACTGATTATGGAGTGTAGTGTTTACTGATTATGGGGTGTAGTGTTTACTGATTATGGAGTGTAGTGTTTACTGATTATGGAGTATAGTGTTTACTGATTATGGAGTGTAGTGTTTACTGATTATGGGGTGTAGTGTTTACTGACTATGGAGTGTAGTGTTTACTGATTATGGGGTGTAGTGTTTACTGATAATGGAGTGTAGTGTTTACTGATTATGGGGTGTAGTGTTTACTGATTATGGGGTATAGTGTTTACTGATTATGGGGTATAGTGTTTACTGATTATGGGGTGTAGTGTTTACTGATTATGGGGTGCAGTGTTTACTGATTATGGGGTATAGTGTTTACTGATTATGGGGTGTAGTGTTTACTGATTATGGGGTGTAGTGTTTACTGATTATGGGGTGTAGTGTTTACTGATTATGGGGTGTAGTGCATACTGATTAGGTGTTGTTGTGTTTATTGATTATGGGGTGTAGTGTTTACTGATTATGGAGTGTAGTGTTTACTGATTATGGGGTGTAGTGTTTACTGATTATGGGGTATAGTGTATACTGATTATGGGGTGTAGTGTTTACTGATTATGGGGTGTAGTGTTTACTGATTATGGAGTGTAGTGTTTACTGATTGTGGGGTGTAGTGCTTACTGATTAGGGGGTGTAGTGTTTACTGATTATGGGGTATAGTCTATACTGATTATGGGGTGTAGTGTTTACTGATTATGGGGTGTAGTGTTTACTGATTATGGGGTGTAGTGTTTACTGATTATGGGGTATAGTGTTTACTGATTATGGGGTGTAGTGTTTACTGATTATGGGGTGTAGTGTTTACTGATTATGGGGTATAGCGTTTACTGATTATGGGGTGTAGTGTTTACTGATTATGGGGTGTAGTGTTTACTGATTATGGAGAGTAGTGTTTACTGATTATGGGGTGTAGTGGTTGTTGATTGTGGGGTGTAGTGTTTGTTGATTATGTAGTGTAGTGATTAACTGATTATGGGGTGTAGTGTTTACTGATTTTGGGGTGTAGTGTTTACTGGTTATGGGGTGTAGTGTTTGTTGATTATGGGGTGCAGTGTTTGTAGTTTATGGAGTGTAGTGTTTACTGATTATGGGGTGTAGTGTTTACTGATTATGGGGTGTAGTGTTTGTTGATTGTGGGGTGTCGTGTTTGTTGATTATGGAATGTAGTGATTGACTGATTATGGGGTGTAGTGTTTACTGATTTCGGGGTGTCGTGTTTACTGATTATGGGGTGTAGTGTTTGTTGATTATGGGGTGTAGGGTTTGTAGTTTATGGAGTGTAGTGTTTACTGATTATGGGGTGTAGTGATTACTGATTATGGAGTGCAGTGTTTACTGATTATGGGGTGTAGTGTTTACTGATTATGGGGTGTAGTGTTTACTGATTATGGGGTGTAGAATTTACTGATTATGGAGTGTAGTGTTTTACTGATTATGGGGTGTAGAATTTACTGATTATGGAGTGTAGTGTTATACTGATTATGGGGTGTAGTGTTTACTGATTATGGGGTGTAGTATTTACTGATTATGGGTTATAGTGTTTACTGATTATGGGGTGTAGTGTTTACTGATTATGGGGTGTAGTATTTACTGATTATGGGTTATAGTGTTTACTGATTATGGGGTGTAGTGTTTACTGATTATGGGGTGTAGTATTTACTGATTATGGGTTATAGTGTTTACTGATTATGGGGTGTAGTGTTTACTGATTATGGGGTGTAGAATTTACTGATTATGGAGTGTAGTGTTTTACTGATTATGGGGTGTAGTGTTTACTGATTATGGGGTGTAGTATTTACTGATTATGGGTTATAGTGTTTACTGATTATGGGGTGTAGTGTTTACTGATTATGGGGTGTAGTGTTTACTGATTATGGGGTATAGTGTTTACTGATTATGGGGTGTAGTGTTTACTGATTATGGGGTGTAGTGTTTACTGATTATGGGGTGTAGTGCTAACTGATTAGGGGTTGTTGTGTTTACTGATTATGGAGTGTAGTGTTTACTGATTATGGGGTGTAGTTTTTACTGATTATGGGGAATAGTGTATACTGATTATGGGGTGTAGTGTTTACTGATTATGGGGTGTATTGTTTACTGATTATGGGGTGTAGTGCTTACTGATCAGGGGGTGTAGTGTTTACTGATTATGGGGTATAGTGTATACTGATTATGGGGTATAGTGTTTACTGATTATGGGGTGTAGTGTTTACTGATTATGGGGTGTAGTGTTTACTGATTATGGGGTTTAGTGTTTAATGATTATGGGGTGTAGTGTTTACTGATTATGGGGTGCAGTGTTTACTGATTATGGGGTATAGTGTTTACTGATGATGGGGTGTAGTGTTTACTGATGATGGGGTGTAGTGTTTACTGATGATGGAGAGTAGTGTTTACTGATTATGGGGTGTAGTGTTTGTTGATTGTGGGGTGTAGTGTTTGTTGATTTTGTAGTGTAGTGATTAACTGATTATGGGGTGTAGTGTTTACTGATTTTGGGGTGTACTGATTACTGGTTATGGGGTGTAGTGTTTGTTGATTATGGGGTGTAGTGTTTGTAGTTTATGGAGTGTAGTGTTTACAGATTATGGGGTGTAGTGTTTACAGATTATGGGGTGTAGTGTTTGTTGATTGTGGGGTGTAGTGTTTGTTGATTATGGAATGTAGTGATTTACTGATTATGGGGTGTGGTGTTTACTGATTTTTGGGTGTCGTGTTTACTGATTATGGGGTGTAGTGTTTGTTGATTGTGGGGTGTAGTGTTTGTAGTTTATGGAGTGTAGTGTTTACTGATTATGGGGTGTAGTGTTTACTGATTATGGGGTGTAGTGTTTACTGATTATGGGGTGTAGTGTTTACTGATTATGGGGTGTAGTGTTTTACTGATTATGGGGTGTAGTGTTTCACTGCTTATGGGGTGCAGTGTTTACTGATCATGGAGTGTAGTGTTTACTGATCATGGAGTGTAGTGTTTACTGATTATGGGTTGTAGTGTTTTACTGATTATGGTGTGTAGTGTTTACTGATTATGGCGTGTAGTGTTTATTGATTATGGGGTTTAGTGTTTACTGATTATGGGGTGTAGTGTTTACTGATTATGGGGTGTAGTGTTTACTGACTATGGAGTTTAGTGTTTACTGATTGTGGAGTGTAGTGTTTACTGATTATGGAGTGTAGTGTTTACTGATTATGGGGTGTAGTGTTTACTGATTATGGAGTGTAGAGTTTACTGATTATGGGGTGTAGTGTTTACTGATTATGGAGTGTAGTGTTTACTGATTATGGAGTATAGTGTTTACTGATTATGGAGTGTAGTGTTTACTGATTATGGGGTGTAGTGTTTACTGACTATGGAGTGTAGTGTTTACTGATTATGGGGCGTAGTGTTTACTGATTATGGGGTGTAGTGTTTACTGATTATGGGGTGTAGTGTTTACTGATTATGGGGTGTAGTGATTACTGATTATGGAGTGTAGTGTTTACTGATTATGGGGTATAGTGTTTACCGATTATGGGGTGTAGTGTTTACTGATTATGGGTTGCAGTGTTTACTGATTATGGGGTATAGTGTTTACTGATTATGGGGTGTAGTGTTTACTGATTATGGGGTGTAGTGTTTACTGATTATGGGGTGTAGTGTTACTGATTATGGGGTGTAGTGCATACTGATTAGGGGTTGTGGTGTTTACTGATTATGGGGTGTAGTGTTTACTGATTATGGAGTGTATTGTTTACTGATTATGGGGTGTAGTGTTTACTGATTATGGGTTATAGTGTATACTGATTATGGGGTATAGTGTTTACTGATTATGGGGTGTAGTGTTTACTAATTATGGGGTGTAGTGTTTACTGATTATGGAGTGTAGTGTTTACTGATTATGGGGTGTAGAGCTTACTGATTAGGGGGTGTAGTGTTTACTGATTATGGGGTATAGTGTATACTGATTATGGGGTGTAGTGTTTACTGATTATGGGGTGTAGTGTTTACTGATTTTGGGGTGTTGTTTTTACTGGTTATGGGGTGTAGTGTTTGTTGATTATGGGGTGCAGTGTTTGTAGTTTATGGAGTGTAGTGTTTACTGATTATGGGGTGTAGTGTTTACTGATTATGGGGTGTAGTGTTTGTTGATTGTGGGGTGTCGTGTTTGTTGATTATGGAATGTAGTGATTGACTGATTATGGGGTGTAGTGTTTACTGATTTCGGGGTGTCGTGTTTACTGATTATGGGGTGTAGTGTTTGTTGATTATGGGGTGTAGGGTTTGTAGTTTATGGAGTGTAGTGTTTACTGATTATGGGGTGTAGTGATTAGTGATTATGGAGTGCAGTGTTTACTGATTATGGGGTGTAGTGTTTACTGATTATGGGGTGTAGTGTTTACTGATTATGGGGTGTAGTGTTTACTGATTATGGGGTGTAGTGTTTACTGATTATGGCGTGTAGTGTTTACTGATTATGGGGTGTAGAATTTACTGATTATGGAGTGTAGTGTTTTACTGATTATGGGGTGTAGTGTTTACTGATTATGGGGTGTAGTATTTACTGATTATGGGGTATAGTGTTTACTGATTATGGGGTGTAGTGTTTACTGATTATGGGGTGTAGTGTTTACTGATTATGGGGTATAGTGTTTACTGATTATGGGGTGTAGTGTTTACTGATTATGGGGTGTAGTGTTTACTGATTATGGGGTGTAGTGCTAACTGATTAGGGGTAGTGTTTACTGATTATGGAGTGTAGTGTTTACTGATTATGGGGTGTAGTGTTTACTGGTTATGGGGTATAGTGTATTCTGATTATGGGGTGTAGTGCTAACTGATTATGGGGTGTAGTGTTTACTCATTATGGGGTGCAGTGTTTAATGATTATGGAGTGCAGTGTTTACTGATTATGGGGTGTAGTGTTTGTTGATTATGGGGTGTAGGGTTTGTAGTTTATGGCGTGTAGTGTTTACTGATTATGGGGTGTAGTGATTACTGATTATGGAGTGCAGTGTTTACTGATTATGGGGTGTAGTGTTTACTGATTATGGGGTGTAGTGTTTACTGATTATGGCGTGTAGTGTTTACTGATTATGGGGTGTAGAATATACTGATTATGGAGTGTAGTGCTTTACTGATTATGGGGTGTAGTGTTTACTGATTATGGGGTGTAGTATTAACTGATTATGGGGTATAGTGTTTACTGATTATGGGGTGTAGTATTTACTGATTATGGGGTGTAGTGTTTACTGATTATGGGGTATAGTGTTTACTGATTAGGGGGTGTAGTGTTTACTGATTATGGGGTGTAGTGTTTACTGATTATGGGGTGTAGTGCTTACTGATTAGGGGTTGTTGTGTTTACTGATTATGGAGTGTAGTGTTTACTGATTATGGGGTGTAGTGTTTACTGATTATGGGGTATAGAGTATACTGTTTATGGGGTGTAGTGTTTACTGATTATGGGGTGTAGTGTTTACTGATTATGGGGTGCAGTGTTTACTGATTATGGAGTGTAGTGTTTACTGATTATGGGGTGTAGTGCTTACTGATTAGGGGGTGTAGTGTTTACTGATTATGGGGTATAGTGTATACTGATTATGGGGTATAGTGTTTACTGATTAAGGGGTGTAGTGTATACTGATTATGGGGTGTAGTGTTTACTGATTATGGGGTGTCGTGTTTACTGATTATGGGGTATAGTGTTTACTGATTATGGGGTGTAGTGTTTACTGATTATGGGGTGTAGTGTTTACTGATGATGGAGAGTAGTGTTTGCTGATTATGGGGTGTAGTGTTTGTTGATTATGTAGTGTAGTGATTAACTGATTACGGGGTGTAGTGTTTACTGATTTTGGGGTATAGTGTATACTGATTATGGGGTATAGTGTTTACTGATTATGGGGTGTAGTGTTTACTGATTATGGGGTGTAGTGCTTACTGATGATGGAGAGTAGTGTTTACTGATTTTGGGGTGTACTGATTACTGGTTATGGGGTGTAGTGTTTGTTGATTATGGGGTGTAGTGTTTGTAGTTTATGGGGTGTAGTGTTTACAGATTATGGGGTGTAGTGTTTACAGATTATGGGGTGTAGTGTTTGTTGATTGTGGGGTGTAGTGTTTGTTGATTATGGAATGTAGTGATTTACTGATTATGGGGTGTGGTGTTTACTGATTTTGGGGTGTCGTGTTTACTGATTATGGGGTGTAGTGTTTGTTGATTATGGGGTGTAGTGTTTGTAGTTTATGGAGTGTAGTGTTTACTGATTATGGGGTGTAGTGTTTACTGATTATGGGGTGTAGTGTTTACTGATTATGGGGTGTAGTGTTTTACTGATTATGGGGTGTAGTGTTTCACTGCTTATGGGGTGCAGTGTTTACTGATCATGGAGTGTAGTGTTTACTGATTATGGGTTGTAGTGTTTTACTGATTATGGGGTGTAGTGTTTACTGATTATGGCGTGTAGTGTTTATTGATTATGGGGTTTAGTGTTTACTGATTATGGGGTGTAGTGTTTACTGATTATGGGGTGTAGTGTTTACTGACTATGGAGTTTTGTGTTTACTGATTATGGGGTGTAGTGTTTACTGATCATGGAGTGTAGTGTTTACTGATTATGGGTTGTAGTGTTTACTGATTATGGGGTGTAGTGTTTACCGATTATGGAGTGTAGTGTTTACTGATTATGGGGTGTAGTGCTTACTGATTAGGGGGTGTAGTGTTTACTGATTATGGGGTATAGTGTATACTGATTATGGGGTGTAGTGTTTACTGATTATGGGGTGTAGTGTTTACTGATTATGGGGTGTAGTGTTTACTGATTATGGGGTATAGTGTTTACTGATTATGGGGTGTAGTGTTTACTGATTATGGGGTGTAGTGTTTACTGATTATGGGGTATAGTGTTTACTGATTATGGGTTGTAGTGTTTACTGATTATGGGGTGTAGTGTTTACTGATTATGGAGAGTAGTGTTTACTGATTATGGGGTGTAGTGTTTGTTGATTGTGGGGTGTAGTGTTTGTTGATTATGTAGTGTAGTGATTAACTGATTATGGGGTGTAGTGTTTACTGATTTTGGGGTGTTGTGTTTACTGGTTATGGGGTGTAGTGTTTGTTGGTTATGGGGTGCAGTGTTTGTAGTTTATGGAGTGTAGTGTTTACTGATTATGGGGTGTAGTGTTTACTGATTATGGGGTGTAGTGTTTGTTGATTGTGGGGTGTCGTGTTTGTTGATTATGGAATGTAGTGATTGACTGATTATGGGGTGTAGTGTTTACTGATTTCTGGGTGTCGTGTTTACTGATTATGGGGTGTAGTGTTTGTTGATTATGGGGTGTAGGGTTTGTAGTTTATGGACTGTAGTGTTTACTGATTATGGGGTGTAGTGATTACTGATTATGGAGTGCAGTGTATACTGATTATGGGGTGTAGTGTTTACTGATTATGGGGTGTAGTGTTTACTGATTATGGGGTGTAGAGTTTACTGATTATGGGGTGTAGTGTTTACTGATTACGGCGTGTAGTGTTTACTGATTATGGGGTGTAGAATTTACTGATTATGGAGTGTAGTGTTTTACTGATTATGGGGTGTAGTGTTTACTGATTATGGGGTGTAGTATTTACTGATTATGGGGTATAGTGTTTACTGATTATGGGGTGTAGTGTTTACTGATTATGGGGTGTAGTGTTTACTGATTATGGGGTATAGTGTTTACTGATTATGGGGTGTAGTGTTTACTGATTATGGGGTGTAGTGTTTACTGATTATGGGGTGTAGTGTTTACAGATTATGGGGTGTAGTGCTAACTGATTAGGGGTTGTGTTTACTGATTATGGAGTGTAGTGTTTACTGATTATGGGGTGTAGTGTTTACTGATTATGGGGTATAGTGTATACTGATTATGGGGTGTAGTGTTTACTGATTATGGGGTGTAGTGTTTACTGATTATGGGGTGCAGTGTTTAACGATTATGGAGTGTAGTGTTTACTGATTATGGGGTGTAGTGTTTACTGATTATGGGGTGTAGTGTTTACTGATTTTGGGGTGTCGTGTTTACTGATTAAGGGGTGTAGTGTTTGTTGATTATGGGGTGTAGGGTTTGTAGTTTATGGAGTGTAGTGTTTACTGATTATGGGGTGTAGTGATTACTGATTATGGAGTGCAGTGTTAACTGATTATGGGGTGTAGTGTTTACTGATTATGGGGTGTAGTGTTTACTGATTAAGGGGGGTAGTGTTTACTGATTATGGGGTGTATTGTTTACTGATTATGGCGTGTAGTGTTTACTCATTATGGGGTGTAGAATTTACTGATTATGGAGTGTAGTGCTTTACTGATTATGGGGTGTAGTGTTTACTGATTATGGGGTGTAGTATTAACTGATTATGGGGTATAGTGTTTACTGATTATGGGGTGTAGTGTTTACTGATTATGGGGTGTAGTGTTTACTGATTATGGGGTGTAGTGTTTACTGATTATGGGGTGCATTGTTTACTGATTATGGGGTGTAGTGCTTACTGATTAGGGGTTGTTGTGTTTACTGATTATGGAGTGTAGTGTTTACTGATTATGGGGTGTAGTGTTTACTGATTATGGGGTATAGTGTATACTGATTATGGGGTGTAGTGTTTACTGATTATGGGGTGTAGTGTTTACTGATTATGGGGTGCAGTGTTTACTGATTATGGAGTGTAGTGTTTACTGATTATGGGGTGTAGTGCTTACTGATTAGGGGGTGTAGTGTTTACTGATTATGGGGTATAGTGTATACTGATTATGGGGTATAGTGTTTCCTGATTATGGGGTGTAGTGTTTACTGATTATGGGGTGTAGTGTTTACTGATTATGGGGCGTAGTGTTTACTGATTATGGGGTGTGGTGTTTACTGATTATGGGGTATAGTGTTTGCTGATTATGGGGTGTAGTGTTTACTGATTATGGGGTGTAGTGTTTACTGATGATGGAGAGTAGTGTTTACTGATTATGGGGTGTAGTGTTTGTTGATTATGTAGTGTAGTGATTAACTGATTATGGGGTGTAGTGTTTACTGATTTTGGGGTGTAGTGTTTACTGGTTATGGGGTGTAGTGTTTACTGATTATGGGGTGTAGTGTTTACTGATTATGGGGTGTAGTGTTTACTGATTATGGGGTGCAGTGTTTACTGATTATGGGGTGTAGTGCTTACTGATTAGGGGTTGTTGTGTTTACTGATTATGGAGTGTAGTGTTTACTGATTATGGGGTGTAGTGTTTACTGATTATGGGGTATAGTGTATACTGATTATGGGGTGTAGTGTTTACTGATTATGGGGTGTAGTGTTTACTGATTATGGGGTGCAGTGTTTACTGATTATGGAGTGTAGTGTTTACTGATTATGGGGTGTAGTGCTTACTGATTAGGGGGTGTAGTGTTTACTGATTATGGGGTATAGTGTATACTGATTATGGGGTATAGTGTTTACTGATTATGGGGTGTAGTGTTTACTGATTATGGGGTGTAGTGTTTACTGATTATGGGGCGTAGTGTTTACTGATTATGGGGTGTGGTGTTTACTGATTATGGGGTATAGTGTTTGCTGATTATGGGGTGTAGTGTTTACTGATTATGGGGTGTAGTGTTTACTGATGATGGAGAGTAGTGTTTACTGATTATGGGGTGTAGTGTTTGTTGATTATGTAGTGTAGTGATTAACTGATTATGGGGTGTAGTGTTTACTGATTTTGGGGTGTAGTGTTTACTGGTTATGGGGTGTAGTGTTTGTTGATTATGGGGTGCAGTGTTTGTAGTTTATGGAGTGTAGTGTTTACTGATTATGGGGTGTAGTGTTTACTGATTATGGGGTGTAGTGTTTGTTGATTGTGGGGTGTCGTGTTTGTTGATTATGGAATGTAGTGATTGACTGATTATGGGGTGTCGTGTTTACTGATTATGGGGTGTAGTGTTTGTTGATTATGGGGTGTAGGGTTTGTAGTTTATGGAGTGTAGTGTTTACTGATTATGGGGTGTAGTGATTACTGATTATGGAGTGTATTGTTTACTGATTATGGGGTGTAGTGTTTACTGATTATGGGGTGTAGTGTTTACTGATTATGGCGTGTAGTGTTTACTGATTATGGGGTGTAGTGTTTACTGATTATGGGGTGTAGTGTTTACTGATTATGGGGTGTAGTGTTTACTGATTATGGGGTGTAGTGTTTACTGAATATGGGGTGTAGTGTTTACTGATTATGGCGTGTAGTGTTTACTGATTATGGGGTGTAGAATTTACTGATTATGCAGTGTAGTGTTTTACTGATTATGGGGTGTAGTGTTTACTGATTATGGGGTGTAGTATTTACTGATTATGGGGTATAGTGTTTACTGATTATGGGGTGTAGTGTTTACTGATTATGGGGTGTAGTGTTTACTGATTATGGGGTATAGTGTTTACTGATTATGGGGTGTAGTGTTTACTTATTATGGGGTGTAGTGTTTACTGATTATGGGGTGTAGTGTTTACTGATTATGGGGTGTAGTGTTTACTGATTATGGGGTATAGTGTTTACTGATTATGGGGTGTAGTGTTTACTGATTATGGGGTGTAGTGTTTACTGATTATGGGGTGTAGTGTTTACTGATTATGGGGTGTAGTGCTAACTGATTAGGGGTTGTTGTGTTTACTGATTATGGTGTGTAGTGTTTACTGATTATGGGGTGTAGTGTTTACTGATTATGGGGTATAGTGTATACTGATTATGGGGTGTAGTGTTTACTGATTATGGGGTGTAGTGTTTACTGATTATGGGGTGTAGTGCTTACTGATCAGGGGGTGTAGTGTTTACTGATTATGGGGTACAGTGTATACTGATTATGGGGTATAGTGTTTACTGATTATGGGGTGTAGTGTTTACTGATTATGGGGTGTAGTGTTTACTGATTATGGGGTTTAGTGTTTACTGATTATGGGGTGTAGTGTTTACTGATTATGGGGTGCAGTGTTTACTGATTATGGGGTATAGTGTTTACTGATGATGGGGTGTAGTGTTTACTGATGATGGGGTGTAGTGTTTACTGATGATGGAGAGTAGTGTGTACTGATTATGGGGTGTAGTGTTTGTTGATTGTGGGGTGTAGTGTTTGTTGATTTTGTAGTGTAGTGATTAACTGATTATGGGGTGTAGTGTTTACTGATTTTGGGGTGTACTGTTTACTGGTTATGGGGTGTAGTATTTGTTGATTATGGAGTGTAGTGTTTGTAGTTTATGGAGTGTAGTGTTTACTGATTATGGGGTGTAGTGTTTACTGATTATGGGGTGTAGTGTTTGTTGATTGTGGGGTGTAGTGTTTGTTGATTATGGAATGTAGTGATTAACTGATTATGGGGTGTGGTGTTTACTGATTTTGGGGTGTCGTGTTTACTGATTATGGGGTGTAGTGTTTGTTGATTATGGGGTGTAGTGTTTGTAGTTTATGGAGTGTAGTGTTTACTGATTATGGGGTGTAGTGTTTACTGATTATGGGGTGTAGTGTTTACTGATTATGGGGTGTAGTGTTTACTGATTATGGGGTGTAGTGTTTTACTGATTATGGGGTGTAGTGTTTTACTGCTTATGGGGTGTAGTGTTTACTGATTATGGAGTGTAGTGTTTACTGATCATGGAGTGTAGTGTTTACTGATTATGGGTTGTAGTGTTTTACTGATTATGGGGTGTAGTGTTTACTGATTATGGCGTGTAGTGTTTATTGATTATGGGGTTTAGTGTTTACTGATTATGGGGTGTAGTGTTTACTGATTATGGGGTGTAGTGTTTACTGACTATGGAGTTTAGTGTTTACTGATTATGGGGTGTAGTGTTTACTGATTATGGAGTGTAGTGTTTACTGATTATGGGGTGTAGTGTTTAATGATTATGGAGTGTAGTGTTTACTGATTATGGAGTGTAGTGTTTACTGATTATGGAGTGTAGTGTTTACTGATTATGGGGTGTAGTGTTTACTGGCTATGGAGTGTAGTGTTTACTGATTATGGGGTGTAGTGTTTACTGATTATGGAGTGTAGTGTTTAGTGATTATGGGGTGTAGTGTTTACTGATTATGGGGTGTAGTGTTTACTGATTATGGGGTGTAGTGATTACTGATTATGGAGTGTAGTGTTTACTGATTATGGGGTGTAGTGTTTACTGATTATGGGGTATAGTGTTTACTGATTATGGGGTGTAGTGTTTACTGATTATGGGGTGTAGTGTTTACTGATTATGGGGTGTAGTGTTTACTGATTATGGGGTGTAGTGTTTACTGATTATAGGGTGTAGTGTTTACTGATTATGGAGTGTAGTGTTTACTGATTATGGGGTGTAGTGTTTACTGATTATGGGGTATAGTGTATACTGATTATGGGGTATAGTGTTTACTGATTATGGGGTGTAGTGTTTACTGATTATGGGGTGTAGTGTTTACTGATTATGGAGTGTAGTGTTTACTGATTATGGGGTGAAGTGTTTACTGATTATGGGGTATAGTCTATACTGATTATGGGGTATAGTGTTTACTGATTATGGGGTGTAGTGTTTACTGATTATGGGGTGTAGTGTTTACTGATTATGGGGTATAGTGTTTACTGATTATGGGGTGTAGTGTTTACTGATTATGGGGTGTAGTGTTTACTGATTATGGGGTGTAGTGTTTACTGATTATGGGGTGTAGTGTTTACTGATTATGGAGAGTAGTGTTTACTGATTATGGGGTGTAGTGTTTGTAGATTGTGGGGTGTAGTGTTTGTTGATTATGTAGTGTAGTGATTAACTGATTATGGGGTGTAGTGTTTACTGATTTTGGGGTGTTGTGTTTACTGGTTATGGGGTGTAGTGTTTGTTGATTATGGGGTGCAGTGTTTGTAGGTTATGGAGTGTAGTGTTTACTGATTATGGGGTGTAGTGTTTACTGATTATGGGGTGTAGTGTTTGTTGATTGTGGGGTGTCGTGTTTGTTGATTATGGAATGTAGTGATTGACTGATTATGGGGTGTAGTGTTTACTGATTTCTGGGTGTCGTGTTTACTGATTATGGGGTGTAGTGTTTGTTGATTATGGGGTGTAGGGTTTGTAGTTTATGGAGTGCAGTGTTTACTGATTATGGGGTGTAGTGATTACTGATTATGGAGTGCAGTGTGTACTGATTATGGGGTGTAGTGTTTACTGATTATGGGGTGTAGTGTTTACTGATTATGGGGTGTAGTGTTTACTGATTATGGGGTGTAGTGTTTACTGATTACGGCGTGTAGTGTTTACTGATTATGGGGTGTAGAATTTACTGATTATGGAGTGTAGTGTTTTACTGATTATGGGGTGTAGTGTTTACTGATTATGGGGTGTAGTATTTACTGATTATGGGGTATAGTGTTTACTGATTATGGGGTGTAGTGTTTACTGATTATGGGGTGTAGTGTTTACTGATTATGGGGTATAGTGTTTACTGATTATGGGGTGTAGTGTTTACTGATTATGGGGTGTAGTGTTTACTGATTATGGGGTGTAGTGCTAACTGATTAGGGGTTGTGTTTACTGATTATGGAGTGTAGTGTTTACTGATTATGGGGTGTAGTGTTTACTGATTATGGGGTATAGTGTATACTGATTATGGGGTGTAGTGTTTATTGATTATGGGGTGTAGTGTTTACTGATTATGGGGTGCAGTGTTTAATGATTATGGAGTGTAGTGTTTACTGATTATGGGGTGTAGTGTTTACTGATTATGGGGTGTAGTGTTTACTGATTTTGGGGTGTCGTGTTTACTGATTATGGGGTGTAGTGTTTGTTGATTATGGGGTGTAGGGTTTGTAGTTTATGGAGTGTAGTGTTTACTGATTATGGGGTGTAGTGATTACTGATTATGGAGTGCAGTGTTTACTGATTATGGGGTGTAGTGTTTACTGATTATGGGGTGTAGTGTTTACTGATTATGGGGTGTAGTGTTTACTGATTATGGGGTGTAGTGTTTACTGATTATGGCGTGTAGGGTTTACTGATTATGGGGTGTAGAATTTACTGATTATGGAGTGTAGTGTTTACTGATTATGGGGTGTAGTGCTTACTGATTAGGGGGTGTAGTGTTTACTGATTATGGGATAGTGTATACTGATTATGGGGAATAGTGTTTACTGATTATGGGGTGTAGTGTTTACTGATTATGGGGTGTAGTGTTTACTGATTATGGGGCATAGTGTTTACTGATTATGGGATGTAGTGTTTACTGATTATGGGGTATAGTGTTTACTGATTATGGGGTGTAG
Organism: Cetorhinus maximus; assembly: GCF_964194155.1. Lineage (NCBI taxonomy): Eukaryota > Metazoa > Chordata > Chondrichthyes > Lamniformes > Cetorhinidae > Cetorhinus > Cetorhinus maximus. The sequence goes on from NW_027596633.1 coordinate 175,610, forward strand.
TGTTTACTGATTTTGGGGTATAGCGTATACTGATTATGGGGTATAGTGTTTACTGATTATGGGGTGTAGTGTTTACTGATTATGGGGTGTAGTGTTTACTGATTATGGGGCGTAGTGTTTACTGATTATGGGGTGTAGTGTTTACTGATTATGGGGGATAGTGTTTACTGATTATGGAGTGTAGTGTTTGTTGATAATGGAGTGTTGTGTGTGTTGATTATGGAGAGTAGTGTTTACTGATTATGGGGTGTTGTGTTTACTGATTATGTAGTGTAGTGTTTACTGATTATGGGGTGTAGTGTTTACTGATTATGGAGTGTACTGTTTGTTGGTAATGGAGTGTAGTGTTTACTGATTATGGGGTGTAGTGTTTACTGATTATGGAGTGTAGTTTTTGTTGATTATGGGGTGTAGTGTTTACTGATTATGGGGTGTAGTGTTTGTTGATTATGGGGTGTAGTGTTTACTGATTATGGGGTGTAGTGTTTACTGATTATGGGGTGTAGTGATTAACTGATTATGGGGTGTAGTGTTTACTGATTTTGGGGTGTAGTGTTTACTGGTTATGGGGAGTAGTGTTTGTTGATTATGGGGTGTAGTGTTTGTAGTTTATGGAGTGTAGTGTTTACTGATTATGGGGTGTAGTGTTTACTGATTATGGGGTGTAGTGTTTGTTGATTGTGGGGTGTAGTGTTTGTTGATTATGGAATGTAGCGATTAACTGATTACGGGTTGTAGTGTTTACTGATTTTGGGGTGTCGTGTTTACTGATTATGGGGTGTAGTGTTTGTTGATTATGGGGTGTAGTGTTTGTAGTTTATGGAGTGTAGTGTTTACTGATTATGGGGTGTAGTGTTTACTGATTATGGGGTGTAGTGTTTACTGATTATGGGGTGTAGTGTTTACTGATTATGAGGTGTAGTGTTTTACTGATTATCGGGTGTAGTGTTTACTGATTATGGAGTGAAGTGTTTACTGATTATGGGTTGTAGTGTTTTACTGATTATGGGGTGTAGTGTTTACTGATTATGGGGTATAGTGATTACTGATTATGGGGTGTAGTGTTTACTGATTATGGGGTATAGTGATTACTGGTTATGGGGTGTAGTGTTTACTGATTATGGAGTGTAGTGTTTACTGATCATGGAGTGTAGTGTTTACTGATTATGGGTTGTAGTGTTTTACTGATTATGGGGTGTAGTGTTTACTGATTATGGGGTATAGTGATTACTGATTATGGGGTGTAGTGTTTACTGGTTATGGGGTGTAGTGTTTACTGATTATGGAGTGTAGTGTTTACTGATCATGGAGTGTAGTGTTTACTGATTATGGGTTGTAGTGTTTTACTGATTATGGGGTATAGTGATTACTGATTATGGGGTGTAGTGTTTACTGATTATGGGGTGTAGTGTTTACTGATTATGGGGTATAGTGTTTACTGATTATGGGGTGTAGTGTTTACTGATTATGGGGTGTAGTGTTTACTGATTATGGGGTGTAGTGTTTACTGATTATGGGGTGTAGTGCTAACTGATTAGGGGTTGCTGTGTTTACTGATTATGGAGTGTAGTGTTTACTGATTATGGGGTATAGTGTATACTGATTATGGGGTGTAGTGTTTACTGATTATGGGGTGTATTGTTTACTGGTTATGGGGTGCAGTGTTTAATGATTATGGAATGTAGTGTTTACTGATTATGGGGTGTAGTGTTTACTGATTATGGGGTGTAGTGTTTACTGATTTTGGGGTGTCGTGTTTACTGATTATGGGGTGTAGTGTTTGTTGATTATGGGGTGTAGGGTTTGTAGTTTATGGAGTGTAGTGATTACTGATTATGGGGTGTAGTGATTACTGATTATGGAGTGCAGTGTTTACTGATTATGGGGGGCAGTTTTTACTGATTATGGGGTGTAGTGTTTACTGATTATGGGGTGTAGTGTTTACTGATTATGGGGTGTAGTGTTTACTGATTATGGCGTGTAGTGTTTACTGATTATGGGGTGTAGAATTTACTGATTATGGAGTGTAGTGCTTTACTGATTATGGGGTGTAGTGTTTACTGATTATGGGGTGTAGTATTAACTGATTATGGGGTATAGTGTTTACTGATTATGGGGTGTAGAATTTACTGATTATGGAGTGTAGTGCTTACTGATTATGGGGTGTAGTGTTTACTGATTATGGGGTGTAGTATTAACTGATTATGGGGTATAGTGTTTACCGATTATGGGGTGTAGTGTTTACTGATTATGGGGTGTAGTGTTTACTGATTATGGGGTATAGTGTTTACTGATTATGGGGTGTAGTGTTTACTGATTATGGGGTGTAGTGTTTACTGATTATGGGGTGTAGTGCTTACTGATTAGGGGTTGTTGTGTTTACTAATTATGGAGTGTAGTGTTTACTGATTATGGGGTGTAGTGTTTACTGATTATGGGGTATAGTGTATACTGATTATGGGGTGTAGTGTTTACTGATTATGGGGTGTAGTGTTTAATGATTATGGGGTGCAGTGTTTACTGATTATGGAGTGTAGTGTTTACTGATTATGGGGTGTAGTGCTTACTGATTAGGGGGTGTAGTGTTTACTGATTATGGGGTATAGTGTATACTGATTATGGGGTATAGTGTTTACTGATTATGGGGTGTAGTGTTTACTGATTATGGGGTGTAGTGTTTACTGATTATGGGGCGTAGTGTTTACTGATTATGGGGTGTGGTGTTTACTGATTATGGGGTATAGTGTTTGCTGATTATGGGGTGTAGTGTTTACTGATTATGGGGTGTAGTGTTTACTGATGATGGAGAGTAGTGTTTACTGATTATGGGGTGTAGTGTTTACTGATTTTGGGGTGTAGTGTTTACTGGTTATGGGGTGTAGTGTTTGTTGATTATGGGGTGCAGTGTTTGTAGTTTATGGAGTGTAGTGTTTACTGATTATGGGGTGTAGTGTTTACTGATTATGGGGTGTAGTGTTTGTTGATTGTGGGGTGTCGTGTTTGTTGATTATGGAATGTAGTGATTGACTGATTATGGGGTGTCGTGTTTACTGATTATGGGGTGTAGTGTTTGTTGATTATGGGGTGTAGGGTTTGTAGTTTATGGAGTGTAGTGTTTACTGATTATGAGGTGTAGTGATTACTGATTATGGAGTGTATTGTTTACTGATTATGTGGTGTAGTGTTTACTGATTATGGGGTGTAGTGTTTACTGATTATGGCGTGTAGTGTTTACTGATTATGGGGTGTAGTGTTTACTGATTATGGAGTGTAGTGTTTACTGATTATGGAGTGCAGTGTTTACTGATTATGGGGTGTAGTGTTTACTGATTATGGGGTGTAGTGTTTACTGATTATGGGGTGTAGTGTTTACTGATTATGGCGTGTAGTGTTTACTGATTATGGGGTGTAGAATTTACTGATTATGCAGTGTAGTGTTTTACTGATTATGGGGTGTAGTGTTTACTGATTATGGGGTGTAGTATTTACTGATTATGGGGTATAGTGTTTACTGATTATGGGGTGTAGTGTTTACTGATTATGGGGTGTAGTGTTTACTGATTATGGGGTATTGTGTTTACTGATTATGGGGTGTAGTGTTTACTGATTATGGGGTGTAGTGTTTACTGATTATGGGGTGTAGTGTTTACTGATTATGGGGTGTAGTGTTTACTGATTATGGGGTGTAGTGTTTACTGATTATGGGGTATAGTGTTTACTGATTATTGGGTGTAGTGTTTACTGATTATGGGGTGTAGTGTTTACTGATTATGGGGTGTAGTGCTAACTGATTAGGGGTTGTTGTGTTCACTGATTATGGTGTGTAGTGTTTACTGATTATGGGGTGTAGTGTTTACTGATTATGGGGTATAGTGTATACTGATTATGGGGTGTAGTGTTTACTGATTATGGGGTGTAGTGTTTACTGATTATGGGGTGTAGTGCTTACTGATCAGGGGGTGTAGTGTTTACTGATTATGGGGTATAGTGTATACTGATTATGGGGTATAGTGCTTACTGATTATGGGGTGTAGTGTTTACTGATTATGGGGTGTAGTGTTTACTGATTATGGGGTTTAGTGTATACTGATTATGGGGTGTAGTGTTTACTGATTATGGGGTGCAGTGTTTACTGATTATGGGGTATAGTGTTTACTGATGATGGGGTGTAGTGTTTACTGATGATGATGTGTAGTGTTTACTGATGATGGAGAGTAGTGTGTACTGATTATGGGGTGTAGTGTTTGTTGATTGTGGGGTGTAGTGTTTGTTGATTTTGTAGTGTAGTGATTAACTGATTATGGGGTGTAGTGTTTACTGATTTTGGGGTGTACTGTTTACTGGTTATGGGGTGTAGTGTTTGTTGAATATGGGGTGTAGTGTTTGTAGTTTATGGAGTGTAGTGTTTACTGATTATGGGGTGTGGTGTTTACTGATTTTGGGGTGTCGTGTTTACTGATTATGGGGTGTAGTGTTTGTTGATTATGGGGTGTAGTGTTTGTAGTTTATGGAGTGTAGTGTTTACTGATTATGGGGTGTAGTGTTGACTGATTATGGGGTGTAGTGTTTACTGATTATGGGGTGTAGTGTTTACTGATTATGGGGTGTAGTGTTTTACTGATTATGGGGTGTAGTGTTTTACTGCTTATGGGGTGTAGTGTTTACTGATTATGGAGTGTAGTGTTTACTGATCATGGAGTGTAGTGTTTACTGATTATGGGTTGTAGTGTTTTACTGATTATGGGGTGTAGTGTTTACTGATTATGGCGTGTAGTGTTTATTGATTATGGGGTTTAGTGTTTACTGATTATGGGGTGTAGTGTTTACTGATTATGGGGTGTAGTGTTTACTGATTATGGGGTGTAGTGTTTAATGATTATGGAGTGTAGTGTTTACTGATTATGGAGTATAGTGTTTACTGATTATGGAGTGTAGTGTTTACTGATTATGGGGTGTAGTGTTTAATGATTATGGAGTGTAGTGTTTACTGATTATGGGGTGTAGTGTTTACTGATTATGGAGTTTAGTGTTTACTGATTATGGGGTGTAGTGTTTACTGATTATGGAGTGTAGTGTTTACTGATTATGGGGTGTAGTGTTTAATGATTATGGAGTGTAGTGTTTACTGATTATGGAGTATAGTGTTTACTGATTATGGAGTAAGGTGTTTACTGATTATGGGGTGTAGTGTTTACTGGCTATGGAGTGTAGTGTTTACTGATTATGGGGTGTAGTGTTTACTGATTATGGAGTGTAGTGTTTACTGATTATGGGGTGTAGTGTTTACTGATTATGGGGTGTAGTGTTTACTGATTATGGGGTGTAGTGATTACTGATTATGGAGTGTAGTGTTTACTGATTATGGGGTGTAGTGTTTACTGATTATGGGTTGCAGTGTTTACTGATTATGGGGTATAGTGTTTACTGATTATGGGGTGTAGTGTTTACTGATTATGGGGTGTAGTGTTTACTGATTATGGGGTGTAGTGTTTACTGATTATGGGGTGTAGTGTTTACTGATTATAGGGTGTAGTGTTTACTGATTATGGAGTGTAGTGTTTACTGATTATGGGGTGTAGTGTTTACTGATTATGGGGTATAGTGTATACTGATTATGGGGTATAGTGTTTACTGATTATGGGGTGTAGTGTTTACTGATTATGGGGTGTAGTGTTTACTGATTATGGAGTGTAGTGTTTACTGATTATGGGGTGAAGTGTATACTGATTATGGGGTATAGTCTATACTGATTATGGGGTGTAGTGTTTACTGATTATGGGGTGTAGTGTTTACTGATTATGGGGTATAGTGTTTACTGATTATGGGGTGTAGTGTTTACTGATTATGGGGTGTAGTGTTTACTGATTATGGGGTATAGTGTTTACTGATTATGGGGTGTAGTGTTTACTGATTATGGGGTGTAGTGTTTACTGATTATGGAGAGTAGTGTTTACTGATTATGGGGTGTAGTGTTTGTTGATTGTGGGGTGTAGTGTTTGTTGATTATGTAGTGTAGTGATTAACTGATTATGGGGTGTAGTGTTTACTGATTTTGGGGTGTTGTGTTTACTGGTTATGGGGTGTAGTGTTTGTTGATTATGGGGTGCAGTGTTTGTAGGTTATGGAGTGTAGTGTTTACTGATTATGGGGTGTAGTGTTTACTGATTATGGGGTGTAGTGTTTGTTGATTGTGGGGTGTCGTGTTTGTTGATTATGGAATGTAGTGATTGACTGATTATGGGGTGTAGTGTTTACTGATTTCTGGGTGTCGTGTTTACTGATTATGGGGTGTAGTGTTTGTTGATTATGGGGTGTAGGGTTTGTAGTTTATGGAGTGCAGTGTTTACTGATTATGGGGTGTAGTGATTACTGATTATGGAGTGCAGTGTATACTGATTATGGGGTGTAGTGTTTACTGATTATGGGGTGTAGTGTTTACTGATTATGGGGTGTAGTGTTTACTGATTACGGCGTGTAGTGTTTACTGATTATGGGGTGTAGAATTTACTGATTATGGAGTGTAGTGTTTTACTGATTATGGGGTGTAGTGTTTACTGATTATGGGGTGTAGTATTTACTGATTATGGGGTATAGTGTTTACTGATCATGGGGTGTAGTGTTTACTGATTATGGGGTGTAGTGTTTACTGATTATGGGGTATAGTGTTTACTGATTATGGGGTGTAGTGTTTACTGATTATGGGGTGTAGTGTTTACTGATTATGGGGTGTAGTGTTTACTGATTATGGGGTGTAGTGCTAACTGATTAGGGGTTGTGTTTACTGATTATGGAGTGTAGTGTTTACTGATTATGGGGTGTAGTGTTTACTGATTATGGGGTATAGTGTATACTGATTATGGGGTGTAGTGTTTACTGATTATGGGGTGTAGTGTTTACTGATTATGGGGTGCAGTGTTTAATGATTATGGAGTGTAGTGTTTACTGATTATGGGGTGTAGTGTTTACTGATTATGGGGTGTAGTGTTTACTGATTTTGGGGTGTCGTGGTTACTGATTATGGGGTGTAGTGTTTGTTGATTATGGGGTGTAGGGTTTGTAGTTTATGGAGTGTAGTGTTTACTGATTATGGGGTGTAGTGATTACTGATTATGGAGTGCAGTGTTTACTGATTATGGGGTGTAGTGTTTACTGATTATGGCGTGTAGGGTATACTGATTAATAGGTGTAGAATTTACTGATTATGGAGTGTAGTGTTTACTGATTATGGGGTGTAGTGCTTACTGATTAGGGTGTGTAGTGTTTACTGATTATGGGGTATAGTGTATACTGATTATGGGGTATAGTGTTTACTGATTATGGGGTGTAGTGTTTACTGATTACGGGGTGTAGTGTTTACTGATTATGGGGCGTAGTGTTTACCGATTATGGGATGTAGTGTTTACTGATTATGGGGTATAGTGTTTACTGATTATGGGGTGTAGTGTTTACTGATGATGGAGAGTAGTGTTTACTGATTATGGGGTGTAGTGTTTGTTGATTATGTAGTGTAGTGATTAACTGATTATGGGGTGTAGTGTTTACTGATTTTGGGGTATAGTGTATACTGATTATGGGGTATAGTGTTTACTGATTATGGGGTGTAGTGTTTACTGATTATGGGGTGTAGTGTTTACTGATTATGGGGCGCAGTGTTTACTGATTATGGGGTGTAGTGTTTACTGATTATGGGGGATAGTGTTTACTGATTATGGAGTGTAGTGTTTGTTGATAATGGAGTGTAGTGTTTGTTGATTATGGAGAGTAGTGTTTACTGATTATGGGGTGTTGTGTTTACTGATTATGTAGTGTAGTGTTTACTGATTATGGGGTGTAGTGTTTACTGATTATGGAGTGTACTGTTTGTTGGTAATGGAGTGTAGTGTTTGTTGGTTATGGAGTGTAGTGTTTACTGATTATGGGGTGTAGTGTTTACTGATTATGGAGTGTAGTTTTTGTTGATTATGGGGTGTAGTGTTTACTGATTATGGGGTGTAGTGTTTGTTGATTATGGGGTGTAGTGTTTACTGATTATGGGGTGTAGTGTTTACTGATTATGGGGTGTAGTGATTAACTGATTATGGGGTGTAGTGTTTACTGATTTTGGGGTGTAGTGTTTACTGGTTATGGGGAGTAGTGTTTGTTGATTATGGGGTGTAGTGTTTGTAGTTTATGGAGTGTAGTGTTTACTGATTATGGGGTGTAGTGTTTACTGATTATGGGGTGTAGTGTTTGTTGATTGTGGGGTGTAGTGTTTGTTGATTATGGAATGTAGCGATTAACTGATTACGGGGTGTAGTGTTTACTGATTTTGGGGTGTCGTGTTTACTGATTATGGGGTGTAGTGTTTGTTGATTATGAGGTGTAGTGTTTTACTGATTATGGGGTGTAGTGTTTACTGATTATGAGGTGTAGTGTTTTACTGATTATGGGGTGTAGTGTTTACTGATTATGGGGTGTAGTGTTTACTGATTATGAGGTGTAGTGTTTCACTGATTATGGGGTGTAGTGTTTACTGGTTATGGGGTGTAGTGTTTACTGATTATGGAGTGTAGTGTTTACTGATCATGGAGTGTAGTGTTTACTGATTATGGGTTGTAGTGTTTTACTGATTATGGGGTGTAGTGTTTACTGATTATGGCGTGTAGTAGTTACTGATTATGGGGTATAGTGATTACTGATTATGGGGTGTAGTGTTTACTGATTATGGGGTGTAGTGTTTACTGATTATGGGGTATAGTGTTTACTGATTATGGGGTGTAGTGTTTACTGATTATGGGGTGTAGTGTTTACTGATTATGGGGTGTAGTGTTTACTGATTATGGGGTGTAGTGCTAACTGATTAGGGGTTGCTGTGTTTACTGATTATGGAGTGTAGTGTTTACTGATTATGGGGTATAGTGTATACTGATTATGGGGTGTAGTGTTTACTGATTATGGGGTGTATTGTTTACTGATTATGGGGTGCAGTGTTTAATGATTATGGAATGTAGTGTTTACTGATTATTGGGTGTAGTGTTTACTGATTATGGGGTGTAGTGTTTACTGATTTTGGGGTGTCGTGTTTACTGATTATGGGGTGTAGTGTTTGTTGATTATGGGGTGTAGGGTTTGTAGTTTATGGAGTGTAGTGATTACTGATTATGGGGTGTAGTGATTACTGATTATGGAGTGCAGTGTTTACTGATTATGGGGTGCAGTGTTTACTGATTATGGGGTGTAGTGTTTACTGATTATGGGGTGTAGTGTTTACTGATTATGGGGTGTAGTGTTTACTGATTATGGCGTGTAGTGTTTACTGATTATGGGGTGTAGAATTTACTGATTATGGAGTGTAGTGCTTTACTGATTATGGGGTGTAGTGTTTACTGATTATGGGGTGTAGTATTAACTGATTATGGGGTACAGTGTTTACTGATTATGGGGTGTAGAATTTACTGATTATGGAGTGTAGTGCTTACTGATTATGGGGTGTAGTGTTTACTGATTATGGGGGGTAGTATTAACTGATTATGGGGTATAGTGTTTACTGATTATGGGGTGTAGTGTTTACTGATTATGGGGTGTAGTGTTTACTGATTATGGGGTATAGTGTTTACTGATTCTGGGGTGTAGTGTTTACTGATTATGGGGTGTAGTGTTTACTGATTATGGGGTGTAGTGCTTACTGATTAGGGGTTGTTGTGTTTACTGATTATGGAGTGTAGTGTTTACTGATTATGGGGTGTAGTGTTTACTGATTATGGGGTATAGTGTATACTGATTATGGGGTGTAGTGTTTACTGATTATGGGGTGTAGTGTTTACTGATTATGGGGTGCAGTGTTTACTGATTATGGAGTGTAGTGTTTACTGATTATGGGGTGTAGTGCTTACTGATTAGGGGTTGTAGTGTTTACTGATTATGTGGTATAGAGTATACTGATTATGGGGTATAGTGTTTATTGATTATGGGGTGTAGTGTTTACTGATTATGGGGTGTAGTGTTTACTGATTATGGGGCGTAGTGTTTACTGATTATGGGGTGTAGTGTTTACTGATTATGGGGTATAGGGTTTGCTGATTATGGGGTGTAGTGTTTACTGATTATGGGGTGTAGTGTTTACTGATGATGGAGAGTAGTGTTTACTGATTATGGGGTGTAGTGTTTGTTGATTATGTAGTGTAGTGATTAACTGATTATGGGGTGTAGTGTTTACTGATTTTGGGGTATAGTGTATACTGATTATGGGGTATAGTGTTTACTGATTATGGGGTGTAGTGTTTACTGATAATGGGGTGTAGTGTTTACTGATTATGGGGCGTAGTGTTTACTGATTATGGGGTGTAGTGATTACTGATTATGGGGTATAGTGTTTACTGATTATGGAGTGTAGTGTTTGTTGATAATGGAGTGTAGTGTTTGTTGATTATGGAGAGTAGTGTTTACTGATTATGGGGTGTTGTGTTTACTGATTATGTAGTGTAGTGTTTACTGATTATGGGGTGTAGTGTTTACTGATTATGGAGTGTACTGTTTGTTGGTAATGGAGTGTAGCGTTTGTTGGTTATGGAGTGTAGTGTTTACTGATTATGCGGTGTAGTGTTTACTGATTATGGAGTGTAGTGTTTGTTGATAATGGAGTGTAGTGTTTGTTGATTATGGGGTGTAGTGTTTACTGATTATGGGGTGTAATGTTTGTTGATTATGGGGTGTAGTGTTTATTGATTATGGAGTGTAGTGTTTACTGATTATGGGGTGTAGTGTTTACTGATTATGGGGTGTAGTGATTAACTGATTATGGGGTGTAGTGTTTACTGATTTTGGGGTGTAGTGTTTACTGGTTATGGGGTGTAGTGTTTGTTGATTATGGGGTGTAGTGTTTGTAGTTAATGGAGTGTAGTGTTTACTGATTATGGGGTGTAGTGTTTACTGATTATGGGGTGTAGTGTTTGTTGATTGTGGGGTGTAGTGTTTGTTGATTATGGAATGTAGCGATTTACTGATTACGGGGTGTAGTGTTTACTGATTATGGGGTGTAGTGTTTGTTGATTATGGGGTGTAGTGTTTGTAGTTTATGGAGTGTAGTGTTTACTGATTATGGGGTGTAGTGTTTACTGATTATGGGGTGTAGTGTTTACTGATTATGGGGTGTAGTGTTTACTGATTATGGGGTGTAGTGTTTACTGATTATGGGGTGTAGTGTTTACTGATTATGGGGTGTAGTGTTTCACTGATTATGGGGTGTAGTGTTTACTGATTATGGGGTGTAGTGTTTACTGATTATGGGGTGTAGTGTTTACTGATTATGGGTTGTAGTGTTGTACTGATTATGGGGTGTAGTGTTTACTGATTATGGCGTGTAGTCGTTACTGATTATGGGGTATAGTGTTTACTGATTATGGGGTGTAGTGTTTACTGATTATGGGGTGTAGTGTTTACTGATTATGGGGTATAGTGTTTACTGATTATGGGGTGTAGTGTTTACTGATTATGGGGTGTAGTGTTTACTGATTATGGGGTATAGTGTATACTGATTATGGGGTGTAGTGCTAACTGATTATGGGGTGTAGTGTTTACTGATTATGGGGTGTAGTGTTTACTGATTATGGGGTGTAGTGTTTACTGATTTGGGGGTGTCGTGTTTACTGATTATGGGGTGTAGTGTTTGTTGATTATGGGGTGTAGGGTTTGTAGTTTATGGAGTGTAGTGTTTACTGATTATGGGGTGTAGTGATTACTGATTATGGAGTGCAGTGTTTACTGATTATGGGGTGCAGTGTTTACTGATTATGGGGTGTAGTGTTTACTGATTATGGGGTGTAGTGTTTACTGATTATGGGGTGTAGTGTTTACTGATTATGGCGTGTAGTGTTTACTGATTATGGGGTGTAGAATTTACTGATTATGGAGTGTAGTGTTTACTGATTATGGAGTGTAGTGTTTACTGATTATGGCGTGTAGTGTTTACTGATTATGGGGTGTAGAATTTACTGATTATGGGGTGTAGTGTTTACTGATTATGGGGTGTAGTGTTTACTGATTATGGGGTATAGTGTTTACTGATTATGGGGTGTAGTGTTTACTGATTATGGGGTGTAGTGTTTACTGATTATGGGGTGTAGTGTTTACTGATTATGGGATGTAGTGTTTACTGATTATGGGGTATAGTGTATACTGATTATGGGGTGTAGTGTTTACTGATTATGGGGTGTAGTGTTTACTGATTATGGATTGTAGTGTTTACTGATTATGGGGTGTAGTGCTTACTGATTATGGGGCGTAGTGTTTACTGATTATGGGTTGTAGTGTTTACTGATTATGGGGTATAGTGTTTACTGATTATGGGATGTAGTGTTTACTGATTATGGGGTGTAGTGTTTACTGATGATGGAGAGTAGTGTTTACTGATTATGGGGTGTAGTGTTTGTTGATTATGTAGTGTAGTGATTAACTGATTATGGGGTGTAGTGTTTGTTGATTATGTAGTGTAGTGATTAACTGATTATGGGGTGTAGTGTTTACTGATTTTGGGGTGTAGTGTTTACTGGTTATGGGGTGTGGTGTTTGTTGATTATGGGGTGTAGTGTTTGTAGTTTATGGAGTGTAGTGTTTACTGATTATGGGGTGTAGTGTTTACTGATTATGGGGTGTAGTGTTTGTTGATTGTGGGGTGTAGTGTTTGTTGATTATGGAATGTAGCGATTAACTGATTACGGGGTGTAGTGTTTACTGATTTTGGGGTGTCGTGTTTACTGATTATGGGGTGTTGTGTTTGTTGATTATGGGTTGTAGTGTTTGTAGTTTATGGAGTGTAGTGTTTACCTATTATGGGGTGTAGTGTTTACTGATTATGGGGTGTAGTGTTTACTGATTATGGGGAGTAGTGTTTTACTGATTATGGGGTGTAGTGTTTACTGATTATGGGGTGTAGTGTTTACTGATTATGGGGTGTAGTGTTTCACAAATTATGGGATGTAGTGTTTACTGACTATGGAGTGTAGTGTTTACTGATTATGGGGTGTACTGTTTACTGATTATGGAGTGTAGTGTTTACTGATCATGGAGTGTAGTGTTTACTGATTATGGGTTGTAGTGTTTTACTGATTATAGGGTGTAGTGTTTACTGATTATGGCGTGTAGTGTTTACTGATTATGGAGTGTAGTGTTTACTGATTATGGGGTGTAGTGTTTACTGATTATGGAGTGTAGTGTTTACTGATTATGGAGTGTAGTGTTTACTGATTATGGAGTGTAGTGTTTACTGATTATGGGGTGTAGTGTTTACTGACTATGGAGTGTAGTGTTTACTGATTATGGGGTGTAGTGTTTACTGATTATGGAGTGTAGTGTTTACTGATTATGGGGTGTAGTGTTTACTGATTATGGAGTGTAGTGTTTACTGATTATGGAGTGTAGTGTTTACTGATTATGGAGTGTAGTGTTTACTGATTATGGGGTGTAGTGTTTACTGACTATGGAGTGTAGTGTTTACTGATTATGGGGTGTAGTGTTTAATGATTATGGAATGTAGTGTTTACTGATTATGGGGTGTAGTGTTTACTGATTATGGGGTGTAGTGTTTACTGATTATGGGGTGTAGTGATTACTGATTATGGAGTGTAGTGTTTACTGATTATGGGGTATAGTGTTTACTGATTATGGGGTGTAGTGTTTACTGATTATGGGGTGCAATGTTTACTGATTATGGGGTATAGTGTTTACTGATTATGGGGTGTAGTGTTTACTGATTATGGGGTGTAGTGTTTACTGATTATGGGGTGTAGTGTTTTCTGATTATGGGGTGTAGTGCATACTGATTAGGGGTTGTTGTGTTTACTGATTATGGGGTGTAGTGTTTACTGATTATGGAGTGTAGTGTTTACTGATTATGGGGTGTAGTGTTTACTGAATATGGGGTATAGTGTATACTGATTATGGGGTATAGTGTTTACTGATTATGGGGTGTAGTGTTTACTGATTATGGGGTGTAGTGTTTACTGATTATGGAGTGTAGTGTTTACTGATTATGGGGTGTAGTGTTTACTGATTATGGGGTATAGTGTATACTGATTATGGGGTATAGTGTTTACTGATTATGGGGTGTAGTGTTTACTGATTATGGGGTGTAGTGTTTACTGATTATGGGGTGTAGTGTTTACTGATTATGGGGTATAGTGTTTACTGATTATGGGGTGTAGTGTTTACTGATTATGGGGTGTAGTGTTTACTAATTATGGGGTATAGTGTTTACTGATTATGGGGTGTAGTGTTTGTTGATTGTGGGGTGTAGTGTTTGTTGATTATGGAATGTAGTGATTAACTGATTATGGGGTGTTGTGTTTACTGATTTTGGGGAGTCGTGTTTACTGATTATGGGGTGTAGCGTTTGTTGATTATGGGGTGTAGTGTTTGTTGATTGTGGGGTGTATTGTTTGTTGATTATGTAGTGTAGTGATTAACTGATTATGGGGTGTAGTGTTTACTGATTTTGGGGTGTAGTGTTTACTGGTTATGGGGTGTAGTGTTTGTTGATTATGGGGTGCAGTGTTTGTAGTTTATGGAGTGTAGAGTTTACTGATTATGGGGTGTAGTGTTTACTGATTATGGGGTGTAGTGTTTGTTGATTGTGGGGTGTCGTGTTTGTTGATTATGGAATGTAGTGATTGACTGATTATGGGGTGTAGTGTTTACTGATTTCGGGGTGTCGTGTTTACTGATTATGGGGTGTAGTGTTTGTTGATTAAGGGGTGTAGGGTTTGTAGTTTATGGAGTGTAGTGTTTACTGATCATGGGGTGTAGTGATTACTGATTCTGGAGTGCAGTGTTTACTGATTATGGGGTGTAGAATTTACTGATTATGGAGTGTAGTGTTTTACTGATTATGGGGTGTAGTGTTTACTGATTATGGGGTGTAGTATTTACTGATTATAGGGTATAGTGTTTACTGATTATGGGGTGTAGTGTTTACTGATTATGGGGTGTAGTGTTTACTGATTATGGGGTATAGTGTTTACTGATTATGGGGTGTAGTGTTTACTGATTATGGGGTGTAGTGTTTACTGATTATGGGGTGTAGTGCTAACTGATTAGGGGTTGTTGTGTTTACTGATTATGGAGTGTAGTGTTTACTGATTATGGGGTGTAGTGTTTACTGATTATGGGGTGTAGTGTTTACAGATTATGGGGTATAGTGTTTACTGATTATGAGGTGTTGTGTTTACTGATGATGGAGAGTAGTGTTTACTGGTTATGGGGTGTAGTGTTTGTTGATTATGGGGTGTAGTGTTTGTAGTTTATGGAGTGTAGTGTTTACTGATTATGGGGTGTAGTGTGTACTGATTATGGGGTGTAGTGTTTGTTGATTGTGTGGTGTAGCGTTTGTTGATTATGGAATGTAGTGATTAACTGATTATGGGGTGTAGTGTTTACTGATTTTGGGGTGTCGTGTTTACTGCTTATGGGGTGTAGTGTTTGTTGATTATGGGGTGTAGTGTTTGTAGTTTATGGAGTGTAGTGTTTACAGATTATGGGGTGTAGTGTTTACTGATTATGGGGTGTAGTGTTTACTGATTATGGGGTGTATTGTTTACTGATTATGGGGTGTAGTGTTTTACTGATTATGGGGTGTAGTGTTTACTGATTATGGGGTGTATTGTTTACTGATTATGGAGTGTAGTGTTTTACTGATTATGGGGTGTATTGTTTACTGATTATGGGGTGTAGTGTTTACTGATTATGGGGTGTATTGTTTACTGATTATGGGGTGTAGTGTTTTACTGATTATGGGGTGTAGTGTTTACTGATTATGGGGTGTAGTGCTTACTGATTATGGGGCGTAGTGTTTACTGATTATGGGGTGTAGTGTTTACTGATTATGGGGTATAGTGTTTACTGATTATGGGATGTAGTGTTTACTGATTATGGGGTGTAGTGTTTACTGATGATGGAGAGTAGTGTTTACTGATTATGGGGTGTAGTGTTTGTTGATTATGTAGTGTAGTGATTAACTGATTATGGGGTGTAGTGTTTACTGATTTTGGGGTGTAGTGATTACTGGTTATGGGGTGTAGTGTTTGTTGATTATGTAGTGTAGTGATTAACTGATTATGGGGTGTAGTGTTTACTGATTTTGGGGTGTAGTGTTTACTGGTTATGGGGTGTAGTGTTTGTTGATTATGGGGTGTAGTGTTTGTAGTTTATGGAGTGTAGTGTTTACTGATTATGGGGTGTAGTGTTTACTGATTATGGGGTGTAGTGTTTGTTGATTGTGGGGTGTAGTGTTTGTTGATTATGGAATGTAGCGATTAACTGATTACGGGGTGTAGTGTTTACTGATTTTGGGGTGTCGTGTTTACTGATTATGGGGTGTTGTGTTTGTTGATTATGGGTTGTAGTGTTTGTAGTTTATGGAGTGTAGTGTTTACTGATTATCGGGTGTAGTGTTTACTGATTATGGGGTGTAGTGTTTACTGATTATGGGGTGTAGTGTTTTACTGATTATGGGGTGTAGTGTTTACTGATTATGGGGTGTAGTGTTTACTGATTATGGGGTGTAGTGTTTCACAAATTATGGGATGTAGTGTTTACTGATTATGGGGTGTAGTGTTTACTGATTATGGAGTGTAGTGTTTACTGATCATGGAGTGTAGTGTTTACTGATTATGGGTTGTAGTGTTTTACTGATTATGGGGTGTAGTGTTTACTGATTATGGCGTGTAGTGTTTACTGATTATGGAGTGTAGTGTTTACTGATTATGGGGTGTAGTGTTTACTGATTATGGAGTGTAGTGTTTACTGATTATGGAGTGTAGTGTTTACTGATTATGGAGTATAGTGCTTACTGATTATGGAGTGTAGTGTTTACTGATTATGGGGTGTAGTGTTTACTGACTATGGAGTGTAGTGTTTACTGATTATGGGGTGTAGTGTTTACTGATTATGGAGTGTAGTGTTTACTGATTATGGGGTGTAGTGTTTACTGATTATGGAGTGTAGTGTTTACTGATTATGGAGTGTAGTGTTTACTGATTATGGAGTGTAGTGTTTACTGATTATGGGGTGTAGTGTTTACTGACTATGGAGTGTAGTGTTTACTGATTATGGGGTGTAGTGTTTAATGATTATGGAGTGTAGTGTTTACTGATTATGGGGTGTAGTGTTTACTGATTATGGGGTGTAGTGTTTACTGATTATGGGGTGTAGTGATTACTGATTATGGAGTGTAGTGTTTACTGATTATGGGGTATAGTGTTTACTGATTATGGGGTGTAGTGTTTACTGATTATGGGGTGTAGTGTTTACTGATTATGGGGTGTAGTGTTTTCTGATTATGGGGTGTAGTGCATACTGATTAGGGGTTGTTGTGTTTACTGATTATGGGGTGTAGTGTTTACTGATTATGGAGTGTAGTGTTTACTGATTATGGGGTGTAGTGTTTACTGATTATGGGGTATAGTGTATACTGATTATGGGGTATAGTGTTTACTGATTATGGGGTGTAGTGTTTACTGATTATGGGGTGTAGTGTTTACTGATTATGGAGTGTAGTGTTTACTGATTATGGGGTGTAGTGTTTACTGATTATGGGGTATAGTGTATACTGATTATGGGGTATAGTGTTTACTGATTATGGGGTGTAGTGTTTACTGATTATGGGGTGTAGTGTTTACTGATTATGGGGTGTAGTGTTTACTGATTATGGGGTATAGTGTTTACTGATTATGGGGTGCAGTGTTTACTGATTATGGGGTGTAGTGTTTACTGATTATGGGGTATAGTGTTTACTGATTATGGGGTGTAGTGTTTGTTGATTGTGGGGTGTAGTGTTTGTTGATTATGGAATGTAGTGATTAACTGATTATGGGGTGTTGTGTTTACTGATTTTGGGGAGTCGTGTTTACTGATTATGGGGTGCAGTGTTTGTTGATTATGGGGTGTAGTGTTTGTTGATTGTGGGGTGTAGTGTTTGTTGATTATGTAGTGTAGTGATTAACTGATTATGGGGTGTAGTGTTTACTGATTTTGGGGTGTAGTGTTTACTGGTTATGGGGTGTAGTGTTTGTTGATTATGGGGTGCAGTGTTTGTAGTTTATGGAGTGTAGTGTTTACTGATTATGGGGTGTAGTGTTTACTGATTATGGGGTGTAGTGTTTGTTGATTCTGGGGTGTCGTGTTTGTTGATTATGGAATGTAGTGATTGACTGATTATGGGGTGTAGTGTTTACTGATTTCGGGGTGTCGTGTTTACTGATTATGGGGTGTAGTGTTTGTTGATTATGGGGTGTAGGGTTTGTAGTTTATGGAGTGTAGTGTTTACTGATCATGGGGTGAAGTGATTACTGATTCTGGAGTGCAGTGTTTACTGATTATGGGGTGTAGAATTTACTGATTATGGAGTGTAGTGTTTTACTGATTATGGGGTGTAGTGTTTACTGATTATGGGGTGTAGTATTTACTGATTATAGGGTATAGTGTTTACTGATTATGGGGTGTAGTGTTTACTGATTATGGGGTGTAGTGTTTACTGATTACGGGGTATAGTGTTTACTGATTATGGGGTGTAGTGTTTACTGATTATGGGGTGTAGTGTTTACTGATTATGGGGTGTAGTGCTAACTGATTAGGGGTTGTTGTGTTTACTGATTATGGAGTGTAGTGTTTACTGATTATGGGGTGTAGTGTTTACTGATTATGGGGTGTAGTGTTTACAGATTATGGGGTATAGTGTTTACTGATTATGAGGTGTAGTGTTTACTGATGATGGAGAGTAGTGTTTACTGGTTATGGGGTGTAGTGTTTGTTGATTATGGGGTGTAGTGTTTGTAGTTTATGGAGTGTAGTGTTTACTGATTATGGGGTGTAGTGTGTACTGATTATGGGGTGTAGTGTTTGTTGATTGTGGGGTGTAGTGTTTGTTGATTATGGAATGTAGTGATTAACTGATTATGGGGTGTAGTGTTTACTGATTTTGGGGTGTCGTGTTTACTGATTATGGGGTGTAGTGTTTGTTGATTATGGGGTGTAGTGTTTGTAGTTTATGGAGTGTAGTGTTTACAGATTATGGGGTGTAGTGTTTACTGATTATGGGGTGTAGTGTTTACTGATTATGGGGTGTATTGTTTACTGATTATGGGGTGTAGTGTTTACTGATTATGGAGTGTAGTGTTTACTGATTATGCAGTGTAGTATTTACTGATTATGGGGTGTAGTGTTTTACTGATTATGGGGTGTAGTGTTTACTGATTATGGGGTGTAGTGTTTACTGATTATGGGGTGTAGTGTTTTACTGATTATGGGGTGTAGTGTTTACTGATTATGGGGTGTAGTGTTTACTGATTATGGGGTGTAGTGTTTACTGATTATGGGGTGTAGTGTTTTACTGATTATGGGGTGTAGTGTTTACTGATTATGGGGTGTAGTGTTTACTGACTATGGGGTGTAGTGTTTACTGACTATGGAGTGTAGTGTTTACTGATTATGGGGTGTAGTGTTTTCTGATTATGGAGTGTAGTGTTTACTGATTATGGGGTGTAGTATTTACTGATTATGGGGTGTAGTGTTTACTGATTATGGGGTGTAGTGTTTACTGATTATGGAGTGTAGTGTTTACTGATTATTGGGTATAGTGTTTACTGATTATGGGGTGTAGTGTTTACTGATTATGGGGTGTAGTGTTTACTGATTATGGGGTATAGTGTTTACTGATTATGGGGTGTAGTGTTTACTGATTATGGGGTGTAGTGCTTACTGATTATGGGGTGTAGTAATTACTGATTATGGGGTGTAGTGTTTACTGATTATGGAGTGTAGTGTTTGTTGATAATGGAGTGTAGTGTTTACTGCTTATGGAGTGTAGTGTTTGTTGATAATGGAGTGTAGTTTTTACTGATTATCGAGTGTAGTGTTTGTTGATTATGGACTGTAGTGTTTACTGATTATGGAGTGTAGTGTTTGTTGATTATGGAGTGTAGTGTTTACTGATTATGGAGTGTAGTGTTTACTGATTATGGGGTGTAGTGTTTACTGATTATGGGGTGTAGTGTTTACTGATTATGGAGTGTAGTGTTTACTGATTATGGGGTGTAGTGTTTACTGATTATGGGGTGTAGTGTTTACTGATTATGGGGTGTAGTGTTTACTGATTATGGGGTGTAGTGTTTACTGATTATGGGGTGTAGTGTTTGTTGATTATGGAGTGAAGTGTTTACTGCTTATGGAGTGTAGTGTTTGTTGATAATGGAGTGTAGTTTTTACTGATTATGGAGTGTAGTGTTTGTTGATTATGGAGTGTAGTGTTTACTGATTATGGAGTGTAGTGTTTGTTGATTATGGAGTGTAGTGTTTACTGATTATTGAGTGTAGTGTTTGTTGATTATGGAGTGTAGTGTTTACTGATTATGGAGTGTCTTTTTTGTTGATTATGGGGTGTAGTGTTTACTGATTATGGGGTGTAGTGTTTACTGATTATGGGGTGTAGTAATTACTGATTATGGAGTGTAGTGTTTACTGATTATGGAGTGTAGTGTTTACTGATTATGGAGTGTAGTGTTTGTTGATTATGGAGTGTAGTGTTTACTGATTATGGGGTGTAGTGTTTACTGATTATGGAGTGGAGTGTTTGTTGATTATGGGGTGTAGTGTTTACTGATTATGGGGTGTAGTGTTTACTGATTATGGAGTGTAGTGTTTACTGATTATGGGGTATAGTGTTTACTGATTATGGGATGTAGTGTTTACAGATTATGGGGTGTAGTGTTTACTGATGATGGAGAGTAGTGTTTACTGATTATGGGGTGTAGTGTTTGTTGATTATGTAGTGTAGTGATTAACTGATTATGGGCTGTAGTGTTTACTGATTTTGGGGTGTAGTGATTACTGGTTATGGGGTGTAGTTTTTGTTGATTATGTAGTGTAGTGATTAACTGATTATGGGGTGTAGTGTTTACTGATTTTGGGGTGTAGTGTTTACTGGTTATGGGGTGTAGTGTTTGTTGATTATGGGGTGTAGTGTTTGTAGTTTATGGAGTGTAGTGTTTACTGATTATGGGGTATGGTGTTTACTGATTATGGGGTGTAGTGTTTGTTGATTGTGGGGTGTAGTGTTTGTTGATTATGGAATGTAGCGATTAACTGATTACGGGGTGTAGTGTTTACTGATTTTGGGGTGTCGTGTTTACTGATTATGGGGTGTTGTGTTTGTTGATTATGGGTTGTAGTGTTTGTAGTTTATGGAGTGTAGTGTTTACTGATTATGGGGTGTAGTGTTTACTGATTATGGGGTGTAGTGTTTACTGATTATGGGGTGTAGTGTTTTACTGATTATGGGGTGTAGTGTTTACTGATTATGGGGTGTAGTGTTTACTGATTATGGGGTGTAGTGTTTCACAAATTATGGTGTTTACTGATCATGGAGTGTAGTGTTTACTGATTATGGGTTGTAGTGTTTTACTGATTATGGGGTGTAGTGTTTACTGATTATGGCGTGTAGTGTTTACTGATTATGGAGTGTAGTGTTTACTGATTATGGGGTGTAGTGTTTACTGATTATGGAGTGTAGTGTTTACTGATTATGGAGTATAGTGTTTACTGATTATGGAGTGTAGTGTTTACTGATTATGGGGTGTAGTGTTTACTGACTATGGAGTGTAGTGTTTACTGATTATGGGGTGTAGTGTTTACTGATTATGGAGTGTAGTGTTTACTGATTATGGGGTGTAGTGTTTACTGATTATGGAGTGTAGTGTTTACTGATTATGGAGTGTAGTGTTTACTGATTATGGAGTGTAGTGTTTACTGATTATGGGGTGTAGTGTTTACTGTCTATGGAGTGTAGTGTTTACTGATTATGGGGTGTAGTGTTTAATGATTATGGAGTGTAGTGTTTACTGATTATGGGGTGTAGTGTTTACTGATTATGGGGTGTAGTGTTTACTGATTATGGGGTGTAGTGATTACTGATTATGGAGTGTAGTGTTTACTGATTATGGGGTATAGTGTTTACTGATTATGGGGTGTAGTGTTTACTGATTATGGGGTGTAGTGTTTACTGATTATGGGGTGTAGTGTTTTCTGATTATGGGGTGTAGTGCATACTGATTAGGGGTTGTTGTGTTTACTGATTATGGGGTGTAGTGTTTACTGATTATGGAGTGTAGTGTTTACTGATTATGGGGTGTAGTGTTTACTGATTATGGGGTATAGTGTATACTGATTATGGGTTATAGTGTTTACTGATTATGGGGTGTAGTGTTTACTGATTATGGGGTGTAGTGTTTACTGATTATGGAGTGTAGTGTTTACTGATTATGGGGTGTAGTGTTTACTGATTATGGGGTATAGTGTATACTGATTATGGGGTATAGTGTTTACTGATTATGGGGTGTAGTGTTTACTGATTATGGGGTGTAGTGTTTACTGATTATGGGGTGTAGTGTTTACTGATTATGGGGTATAGTGTTTACTGATTATGGGGTGCAGTGTTTACTGATTATGGGGTGTAGTGTTTACTGATTATGGGGTATAGTGTTTACTGATTATGGGGTGTAGTGTTTGTTGATTGTGGGGTGTAGTGTTTGTTGATTATGGAATGTAGTGATTAACTGATTATGGGGTGTTGTGTTTACTGATTTTGGGGAGTCGTGTTTACTGATTATGGGGTGCAGTGTTTGTTGATTATGGGGTGTAGTGTTTGTTGATTGTGGGGTGTAGTGTTTGTTGATTATGTAGTGTAGTGATTAACTGATTATGGGGTGTAGTGTTTACTGATTTTGGGGTGTAGTGTTTACTGGTTATGGGGTGTAGTGTTTGTTGATTATGGGGTGCAGTGTTTGTAGTTTATGGAGTGTAGTGTTTACTGATTATGGGGTGTAGTGTTTACTGATTATGGGGTGTAGTGTTTGTTGATTCTGGGGTGTCGTGTTTGTTGATTATGGAATGTAGTGATTGACTGATTATGGGGTGTAGTGTTTACTGATTTCGGGGTGTCGTGTTTACTGATTATGGGGTGTAGTGTTTGTTGATTATGGGGTGTAGGGTTTGTAGTTTATGGAGTGTAGTGTTTACTGATCATGGGGTGAAGTGATTACTGATTCTGGAGTGCAGTGTTTACTGATTATGGGGTGTAGAATTTACTGATTATGGAGTGTAGTGTTTTACTGATTATGGGGTGTAGTGTTTACTGATTATGGGGTGTAGTATTTACTGATTATAGGGTATAGTGTTTACTGATTATGGGGTGTAGTGTTTACTGATTATGGGGTGTAGTGTTTACTGATTATGGGGTATAGTGTTTACTGATTATGGGGTGTAGTGTTTACTGATTATGGGGTGTAGTGTTTACTGATTATGGGGTGTAGTGCTAACTGATTAGGGGTTGTTGTGTTTACTGATTATGGAGTGTAGTGTTTACTGATTATGGGGTGTAGTGTTTACTGATTATGGGGTGTAGTGTTTACAGATTATGGGGTATAGTGTTTACTGATTATGAGGTTTAGTGTTTACTGATGATGGAGAGTAGTGTTTACTGGTTATGGGGTGTAGTGTTTGTTGATTATGGGGTGTAGTGTTTGTAGTTTATGGAGTGTAGTGTTTACTGATTATGGGGTGTAGTGTGTACTGATTATGGGGTGTAGTGTTTGTTGATTGTGGGGTGTAGTGTTTGTTGATTATGGAATGTAGTGATTAACTGATTATGGGGTGTAGTGTTTACTGATTTTGGGGTGTCGTGTTTACTGATTATGGGGTGTAGTGTTTGTTGATTATGGGGTGTAGTGTTTGTAGTTTACGGAGTGTAGTGTTTACAGATTATGGGGTGTAGTGTTTACTGATTATGGGGTGTAGTGTTTACTGATTATGGGGTGTATTGTTTACTGATTATGGGGTGTAGTGTTTTACTGATTATGGGGTGTAGTGTTTACTGATTATGGAGTGTAGTATTTACTGATTATGCAGTGTAGTATTTACTGATTATGGGGTGTAGTGTTTTACTGATTATGGGTGTAGTGTTTACTGATTATGGGGTGTAGTGTTTACTGATTATGGGGTGTAGTGTTTTACTGATTATGGGGTGTAGTGTTTACTGATTATGGGGTGTAGTGTTT